>NW_020799092.1:76040731-76081906 GCF_003259725.1 Athene cunicularia
GAGCCGAGCTGGCCGCGATCATCGTCTACGCGCGGGTGCTGGCGCTGCACCCCGACCCCTACGGCGCCTACAACTACCTGCCCTGGCAGAGGGACCCCCCCGACGGCCCCCATCAGGGAGCGGGGGGGCTCTTTTATTCGGCCGAGATCGAGCTGCTGTGCGACCAGGCGTGGGGCAGCATGCTGGAGGTGCCCGCCGGCTCCCGCCTCAACCTCACCGGCCTCGGCTACTTCTCCTGCCACTCGCACACCGTCATGCAGGGCTACTCCTATTTCTTCTTCCTCCGGTGAGTCCCGGGAAAGGGGGGTCCGGGGCGGGGGTGGGGTGGAGGGGGCGGCATCCCGGCTCCGGGGCATCTCCGCGGCCGGGGGGATGCGCGCCCGCCCCTGCCCGGGAGCGTTCGCTCCGTCCCGCCGCCGCTCTCCTCGCAGCGCCTTCTCCTTCCGCGCGTCCCCCCGCAGTTTCATCGGGGAAAAAAAACCCACACCCCAAACCCATAATATCCCAGCTTTGCCGGGCAGCAGAGGTACGGGGAGCTGTTGTCGAGGAGCTCCCGGGTGCTGCTGCTTTTGTTTTTACGTTGGGACAGGTTCGCCAAAGTTTGGCATAGTGGAGTTTAAAACTTATCCCCAAATACTCACCCGATAGCTTCCTCTTGGCTCTCCCAAGTCCCAGCCAAATCCTGTCTTTAGGATCATCGAAAGAATAAGAAAATAAACCACAATGTGGGAACAGAGCCATTGCCATGACCTTTCAGTCCAGGAGTGTTTGCGAAATACTACGCAGTGGTTTGTTTCGAAATACTTGGTATATGCTGACACTGGGTGTGTAAAGAAACACAGTTTGATGCTGCCTAGTGTCTGTGGCAGTGTCTTTCAACACGTTTTACACAAGTTATTTATTGACTGCTTGAAGGAGTACTTAAACTCCAGGATCAAGGGCAAAGTGATGCAAATTCAGTAGGAACCATGGGCCAAAATATAGATGTGCCTCGCTCATGGGGGTTCATTAGTGTCTGCAGTGTGGTAGGAGCCTGTTAGGTCCTTACTGCTGCTGCCTGGTCCAGTCCTGTGTGGTGGAAATTGCCATCTTGGCAACTAAGTGCCGGGAGAGCCGAGCGCCACACGCCAGCTAAGTCTGTCTGTGTGACTTTGGTGGCACTTGTTGAGCCAGGCTGAAGTATGATGGGTGACTTCTGTGTGAGAGGAAGCACTGTTCAGCCTCACAGCGGGCTGCCCGCGCAACTTGTGTTTCAGAATGGATGAGAACTACATTCTCCTGCCGCATGGAGTCAACTTCCAGGAGGCTATTTTCCCAGACACCCAGGAGAACAGAAGGATGTTTGCCAGCCTTTTCCAGTTTTCTAACTGCTCACAGGCACAGCATGTGTTGAGCTTCTCCAGTGACTGGGAGATTCAAGAGGACAACCGGGTAAGGGATTTATTTGCTCTCCAGTGCTTGTTTTCTAAGTGGGCACAGGTGTTCCCATGTTTTTTACAAGCATATATATATATATGAATGCAGAGCAGCAGGTCCCTGATTTTCCTGGTCCTTTGGTGGTATCACTGGCAAAGTAACCCACTGGTGGGGAGGTGTTGAACTCTGTTTTCGAAGCTGACCTCTGTGTTAGCTCTTTAGCTTTCCATGGACCTGAGCAAAGCTTGATATCAACCTGTTCATGAGCAGTAGGTTAGAAACTAGCATCGCTTGTGATCCTGTCCTACTCCACCCAGGTTGCTCCTGGGTTTACTAGCTCTAGACCCCATACTTCAGCTGAAGCGTTCAGGAGCAGAGCTTTGGTTTTTTACTTCTGTGTTCATCTCGTAACAAGAGCAGTGCCTGGACCATGACAGACTGTAAGGGATTATTCTTGCTTAACTCCACATAACAGCATAAACATCTACTGAACTAATCACCCGAAACTGCCTTTGTAGCAGCTGGAGAAAAATAGACTGTTAAGGGCATGTTTCGTCTGAGTGATGAGAGCATGGCTTGTCTGAATGACGCTGGCACCTACTTCTGAACAAGCTGAATGAAATGCTTCTTTCTCCTCTCAAGGGAGGCCACAGTAAGTAGTTCACCCTCTGGGCTATCCTTCCTTAAGAAAGTACATTTTTAGTATGGAAAGTCCAATAATGGCCATTGTTAGTGGCTTCTGAGCTCCTTTATGGAGTGTAGTGTGTGTAATAAATGCAGGATTTTAATAAATCCTTCTTTGGCAGAGAGGAGCAACCTGCAGTTTGTGTGCACGTTCTGGATATGCATATACATTTGCAAAACTGGAACCTGGAGAGCTGTTTTGGTGCCAAATCCTGTTTTATGAGGCTGGTGGTTTCCACTGGTAGCTGAGAATATTTTAAGCTTCTCTTTAGGTGAGGATGGACAGGACATGTGTTATTGCTTGTGTCTTCTGTGGATTCATCCAAGGCACAATATTTACATACAGCAGCGGGTGCACTAGTGGCTTGTTTGGGAGATGGACAGAGGGAACTTGGTAGCTGGCTGAGCCCTTTCCTTTCACCAGCTGGCCAACTGCCAGTGTACAAAGTTTGAGCTACTGTGTGACCGTCTGGCCAGTGACACAACCCTGCTCCTTGGGATGACCCGTGAATGAATGTTTTCTCACAGCTGATATTTTGAGGAGGGTGTGGGGAACTCTGATGTTCAAATATATATTTGGGGACAGCAGCAGGAATTGATGTTTAAGAGAAAATGAATCATCTTACATTTAGATTGCAGAGCCATAACACTTGCTGGGCAAGAAGGAGGAGGCAGAGAGCCCTGGTCACAGCTCTGCGTCCTCCCTGCCAGCCCGAAGGCTCCCCAGTGCCCCAAGCAATGTATTTGGCAAGTAAAGGTGCTGCTGCTGCCAAATCCACAGATTTTGCTCTCGGGTAGCAACGTGGCATTGGGGGACCACCAGATCCAACTCCCAGTATCTGCTTGTGATGCCTCTGCACTGTTTACTTAACCATGAGGAGCTAAATGTAAGGGATCTTGATGGGTTGGTGCTCGTTTATGCCAGCAGTGAGTGTCGCTGGTTAGCTTTAATGGAAATCACAAGGCAGAAACCCCCAGGGTAAGCTGGGGCGACCCAAATCGTATGTATCAAAAGTGCATTTCAGCTGTTGCGCTCTTTGACCCCGCACAGCTGTGAGCAGACCTGGGGGAGATTAGAGCTGCTGGTTGCACAGACCAGGGCTGGGGGCTTTACATACTTCAACACTCACCCATTGAGGGAGTAAATTAGCCCAGTTGATGGGCACTTGGTCTCCCCTTCATAATGAAAAGTAAAAACTTCCTCTGCACCAGTTAAAAATAGTCTGAGCTGACTGTGCTCCCACTCGGCTCCCGCATTTGTGTTTGCCCAGCCGAGCGCCAGCTCCTGGCACCTGTGTGTCCCAGCCTGGGAAGGGGATGGTGTTTCTGGTTGCCAAATTAGGAATTTGTTCCTCAGCTCTTCCCAATGCAGGTGCCCATATCCAGGGTGCAGCTGTTTCAAGCATCTTGCTCCTCTCTTTGCCTTGTCTGATGGTGACTTTCCCGATGCCATCACATTTGCTTGCATCCCATCACAGTGCAAACAATTTCCATTTCTGAACTGTCTCATGCTGTCTCCTGAGCTGAAACCTGTCGTGTGTGCCTGCTTCATGGCACAGAAAATGAACTTTACTTGGAGCATTATACTTGAAGCTTTTTGGAAAAGAGGCTCTTTCGCAGCCTGGGGACACCCCAGGAGGCTTCTGTGATGGTGTCAAATTGTGGAGAGTTTGGACAGAGAGGGAAGGGTATTCTGATGAGGCTCACACTGCAGTGAGGAGTAAATGGTCTCACTAACAGCTGTGTATTGACATAAATTGCTAGTTAAAATTTATCACGGATGTTTTGTGTAGTCAGAGTAAGAGAGGGAGACACTGAGATCCTCAGAGCAGAAGGTAGCTGGGGTGAAGGTCTCGTTCCAGGAGTTAGTAAGTAAGGTCCTGCCTCCACATCTTGGGACAGCTGTGTGCAGGGACATCTTAAAAAACCAGCTCTGTTGAAAAGCAGCATGCCCAAGTGAGTTTGGAATAAGGGACTGATGAAATCTCTTGTTTACAGCTGGATCCCATACGCTGAAAGACTTTTTGAATCCCTGTATTTGCTTATGGCCCTGTGCCTTACTCTTGATATATTTCTGGGGTGGACATTTTAAGGGAGAATTTGGAAACATGTGCAGTTGCAATGAATAATTCATGTTTGTAGCTCTGGGGTGCTCAGCCAGAAGGTGAGAGAGCCCTGTGATGGGTGAACCTCTTTTGCCTCATGTAATGCTGCTCCAGCGAGAGGTCCCTCGTGTGGGGTGTGCCTGAGCTGGCTGCAGAACAGGGGACCCAAAAGTGACCTGTGACATACTGTCCTCCTGCTCACCCTCTTCTCTCTGCCTTGCGTGTAGATAGCCTTGCCTGGGCTTTCCCGATGGGTGAAATGAGGAAAACCCTGACAGCTCCTCCTCCTCCAGCCAGCAAACATGTCTGATGATGCAAAAGAGAGCAGAGAGATGTGCAGGAACTTCTCAATGCACTGGAATGCACAACCTGCCTTTTCCATCGCAGGAAAACCCTTTCAATTTTTATAAAGCCCCATGGCGCATGGTGTAAGGAGGCCAGACCCAAGGAACATCTTGTTGGGGATAATACATTTCTCATCCTGGGCTTGCTGCTGTTGCTGGAAGCTAACTCCAGCTGCATTTTTAAGCCCCTTGCCATCTGGGCTGAGGGCCAGATGCTGCTTTCCATAGCTTTCCAATAACCCCATAGTCTCATAAATTCACTCAGGTGCTTGTTCTGACCACTCTGGAGAGCAATGGTAGCTCCAGCTTTTGTTTCTTTAGGCACTTGCATTTTGGCTTCCATGTTTGCAGAGGCAGTAATTTATTGGGTTCCATCCTGACTTTCCTTGCAGTCCCTTATTGATGTTTGCAGACCTCCTGCTTTACTCCAGCTTGCTGTTGCAGCAGTTTCCACAAGGTTATTGCTAAAACTCTGAGTTCCCACCAGTTTGGGGTTGGAGCTGGGTTTGTAACTAGTGGCTGCAAATTCTCACAGAGTGAGGGGCCCCATCTTGCAGCACGTTGCAGGTACCTGGGTCACAGTCTTGGCCCAGTCCCAGAGCTGATGTGGATGGAGATAGTAACATAGGAACACTCCTTTTTCCCTTTTGGAATTACAGTTTTAGTCAATTCTTCCCACTCTGTGCCCCTGGGAGAAATGCAGTATTTGCCTATCCAAGGAAACTTGCAGTCACAGCAGTTTCTTTTAATAAGGTGCTTTTATTAAAGAAAGGAACAATTAAGAAGTAATAAAATCCTAATTAAAATTCTTAAAAGCTCTGTGTTTTTACCCAAAGCTCATGTTGACCCCCCGAGGGAAGACCCCCAGATGTATCAAAGAGTTTGGGAAGTCTGACAGCCTCCTATGCAGGCATGCCAGGCTGTCCTGCGCCGGCTGGCGTGCAGCCTCAGGAAACCTCTTTTCCTTTACCCCCTCCTTCCCTCAGTGCTCCTAAATTTGATCACAAAACCCTGTGTGCCACCCAGTTATTCTCCAGTGCAGCCAGTGGTGCTGGTGTTTCATTACTGATGCTTTTACTGAGAAACCTTGTGAGCTTTTCTTGCTCAAAAGGAGTCCAGGAGGTCAGGCTTTTTTGGGGGGAGTTGGGGATGAGCATTTGCCGGTGCATCCTGCTCCAGGGATGGAGAGAGGGAACTGGAAAATCCTAAAGGTCCAGAAAACATCCAAGTGTGCCAATGACTCTTTCTCACAACATAGTTTTCTTATGGTTTAGTGTTAAATGACACTTTTCTGCGTGCAGGGGGTTGATTTCTGCTTGCTCAGGCTGGGAGGTGGGAATCGTCCCTGTGGTTCCCCCCTCTTGCAGTGCCTGCTGCTAAACCTGGAGGTGATGCAGTGGGTTGGGATTGAAATCCTGCCCCCTTGCAGAGTTTTACCATTTTAGTGCAAATCTAGAGGCTCTAATTTCTCCTCCTGACTTGACGTTCTTCTGCAGGGTTGTGGGACTGCTTAAATATGCCCTCGTTGCCTTGTCTGCACAGGAGAGATTACACCCACCAAAGTGACTCCAGGTCTGGTGATAATAAGGTCTATAGAAGTGTCAAACAGCACTTGTCATTATTTATTATTCAGAGGGGTTTTAACTCCTGGTTTTGTCAATAGGTTGACAGGGAAACATGATCTTTTGGCCTCCGTTCCAGCTTGCCGTGAGCTGCAGAGGTACTCACAACCTGGGGCCCTGTGGTGCTTCCTTTACAGAGCACCTTCCTCCCCTTTTTTTCCCACAGGAGAGTTGCAAAATGACCCCGTGTGCATCATAATGAGGGAATTAACAGCAACATATCAAACTGATCGTGAAGAACCGTGAGAGCGCTAGCACTGTGATAAAACCCACGAAAATTAAGGAGTCCAATAATTTCAATTAAGTTTGGTGAGATTGCAGGCAGAGATTATATCTTTTATTAAGATTCTCTCCCTTCATTGCCTGTTCTCCTCTCAAGCATCAGAGCCACAGCCATGCTGTTACTTCAGCTGATTTAGATGAATGGATTTGCCTTCTAAGAGACCTCCAGAGGTTTATCTGGGTAATAATAAAGTTTTTATGAGAGTAGTCAGTGTCCCAAATAAAAAGCAAGTTAATTAGTGGGTTAGCAAGGCAGACTACAAATATCTGCTTAGCATCTTTGGGCCTGGTTCCTCTTGTCCAGTGGCACTTTGACTGCTGTAACAACCTGATGATCTGATTAGGACACCTGCAAGGCTTTGAAGCGACTGAAAAGAGAACCAGATAAGAAAAACAACGTAATTGCATAAATGTCCTTGCCATTATTATGCAAAGCAAAATTTAAATTAAATAGCATTCTTCCTCTGCAGAAGTAGAGGAAATAGTTTCAGAACTATTTGTATTTTAGCAAGAGCTGAGTGCATGAACTGGGAGCCACTGGGTCAGATCATTCCCTGAACCCATCTGGGCAGCAGCACATTTGCTCAGCAATGGTCCCAGCCGGTCTCCTCCCTGATGCTCTCAAGCAGGTGGATGGTAGCGAGTCTCATTCAGTGACATTTCGCAGGACCATGAGGGCTTAAATCACAGAGAAACAGCTGCTTACAAAGAAGCTCTTTGGGCTACCAGAAAAGGGCTCGCTCACGTGATGTTTGCTGTGGGGACCTGTTTAGGTCCATCTCCCCAGGCAACGTGCCCCTGGAGAGGGGTAAAGAAGAAGGAAAGTTGGGAAAGTCCCCATAATTTTTACAAGTGCTCTGATTTTGAGTCTGGACAGTGATTAAATAGTATCATGGCTAGATACCTGCTGGAGAGATGCCTGTGACATCTCTAGAGAGAGCCTGAGCTGCCTTGGATGCAGGGAGCAGAACTCTTCCTGCTGTGGCTGAGATGGACATCAGTGATGCTGAAGGTGACTTTGCTATGTGAATCATGCCAAAGCCTGGCCACTAGGAAAAAAAGCTGATAACTGTAATGGATTTCAGCTGAAATTTAATCTACAGTATCCACTGAGATAAAATGAAAAACCAATGTGTTTTTTTCTCTTTTAAAAGTTAAAAACTTCTGCCTTTGAGGAGTTCCCTCTCTGTTCTGAGTGCTGGGAGAGGAATCACAGGACTGGAAAATGCTGGTCGTGAGTCCAGAACCAGCAGTTTTATGGGGAGGACTGGTCTGGAAAAGAGCAGGCAGCAGCCGGGCTTGGTTAAGACAGTTTTCTTTAATTCCCTTGTACTGGCCTTTTGTGTTTGCTTGTGGCATAAGCCGCATAAAGGATCCTCCCTTCCCTAGTCCTAAATCACTAGGGAAATAGAAAATATACTCAGTTCAAAACAGTGCTACGTGGCAAGGGCAGGGCAAAAAGACCTCAAAATAAATGAAAATAAGGTCCAATATCTAGAGGCTTGAAAATCCTGTTTTACATTTGGTTTCTTGCCCTGCCATTTCTTAGAGGAGTTATTGCTCCATTACCCCAATAGTGTGATGGAAAGTGTACGTCGCTTCTGGGTTGTTTTAATAGTGATTAACAGCACTTTTGTTTTTGTCCCAGAAACCCACCCAGAGAGTACCCCCTCCCTATGATCTGTGTTTAATTTGAATACATGTAAGCAATATTAGATGAAATGGAGAACTGCTGACAAGTGTCTGGGATGAGGGGAGACCACAAGACAGTTGATATGTTTGGGTAACATCCCCAAGAGTCTTTTGGCATAGAAATGGCATTGACTCGTTTCCAAATATTCCCACCCAGGCCGTGGGAGGGAACTCTAGAGGTCTGATTGGCACTTCCTTATCAATTTTCTGTCTTCCCACATGCACACAGCCTGCTAAAATACAGAATAAAAGATCGCAAAGGAGTACACAATAGTCTTATCCACAGGATGTTTCCATTGCATATGGTCTTTATCATATTTATAGCATCCAGAAGGTGTTCTGAGCATTCCCCGGGAGAAAAATAGTGAAATTTCTCTGGTTTTAGAGTGTGTCTTTAGAGGCATCTTATTTCTGTATCGGGAGGCAGGTTGGCTGACTGCCATAATCAATGCAGAAGGGATGACCGGAGGTAGCATGGGAAACTGAATTTGATATCAGACTGTTGTGGACAGTCTGAATTTGGGGTTGAATAAGGAGCTTTTCCCCACCTGTCTGGACTCTTGTCCTGCCTGGCAGCCATGACCAGTGGGGAGCTGCTGAGGTGAGGCCCCCACTTAGCACCCTCCTCATGCCAATAGAGGTGCAGGGTGAAGTGAGAGGGGTCCCAAATCAGTGTCCCAGCTCCTGGTGAACAAGTCTGGACCAACTGGCTGCCTATTAAGCAATGCAGATTACTCCAGAGCACAGCTCTCTGACTGTGTCTCAGGCACATCCAAGTACATGATATCCTTAAAAATATCCGGTTTCCAGCTCGCCAAGCAAGGAAATGCCTAGACAGCCATGGGTATGAGTGTGTATGTGCATGGCTGCCTCCTCCGAAGGGCAAAACAGCAATCCTTCCAGGAATTGGCAGTGAATGAAGACCTACATGGCTCCAGGCTGCTTCTAATTATCCAGAGCCATACTTTAAAGAAGTTCTGCCAAATGCACTAAATCATTCCGGATTTTGTGGCATGAGTCTATCTGCTGCTGTAGATGAACTTGGTGTCAAGCAGTCATCTGACCCCAGCCCCAGGACACCTTTTTGGCTCTTCATCTGGCTTCTTCCACCGCCACAGAGTGGGAAAGAGTGGCTGGGAAATTGCTGGTGGCTACAGAGGCAGTTGGTTGTGGGCTGAGCTCTGCACACTGAGAGGCACAAAGATGGGGCTGAAGGGACTCTGTTGTCTCTCCTGTGTTTCAGATCCAAGACTGCCTGGAGGGGTGCAGTGCCCTTGGGATTTCCAGACCACAGGCTGTTGAAAGACCTGTGAGGACACAGTGCTTGCTTAGCAGGACAAAGATTTTTTTTTTTTAGAAGCCCTTGACTCTTAGCCAAGGGCCAAGGCAATGTGTTTCCCAGTCATGTTGGAATGGTGCAGCTCCCTGCACATGGTGTGCACCATGGTGTGCAGCGCAGGTAGGATGTCACTGCTGGTGTCTGAGGGTAGGTAGGAGAGACAGGACTTCTGTTGAGCTGGTTGCATTCCCTCCGTGTTAGCACACAGGTGGGAGATACCTCCTTCTGGGGAGGGCAGGGAAAGTTTGAAACCACCCCGCTGAGCATCCACATGTGTAGGTAGGCTGGGAATTGCAGCACTGTAATGAGAGGTGTACCTCTCGTCCACACCCTCTGGAGATGGCACTGTCATGGAAAAAGAAACAACAAGAAGACATGAAGAGTCTGACTTCGGTCCCTTGTCTCATTCCCTGTGTGTGAGCGATTTGATTCCTCTGCTTTTCTGTCCTGCCCTCCTGTTCATGGCCTCCCCAGTGTGGGAAGGTGGGAGAGGACACCCCACCACACTGTGAAGGGTGAAAGCACTGGCTGGCAAGGGGAGGCAGCCGGTGGGGACCCGGGCAGTTACTGGAGCTGGGAAGTAAAGTGGAGCAGAGCAACACCTGCTTGAATGTGCTTGTGTCCCCAGCCAAATCACCTTCCTTGACACAAGTTCCCATACTCAGGGTGCTCCCCCAGGTATCTGGGACCTGGCCTCCAAGGAGAAGGGTTGAAGATGGTGTTCTTGTAAGGTGGATGTATTATCTTACTAACCCAAGACAAAACAAAATGTGCAGTCCAAAGAAGCAGATTATGGGTGTTTTTTGATCCGGTCATACTTACTATTCATACTTGTCTCACAATTTTTTCACCCTTAGAAAGTGGAGGTACTGACTTAGCCAGAGAGCTGATGGAAAATGCTCAAATATGACTCACAGTAAGCCACTGGGACTATTTCAGTGCTTTTGACTGTGTTGGGAACAGGAGGGGGAAGCAAACATCTGACCTGGGTGCACCTGGCTCTTCACCTGCTTGGATTTTCCTAGACCTTGGTTTGGACCAGCTGTTTTGGGGAATACATTTAGAGTGAGTCTCATGCAAGTTTTCTGGGTCTAGAACAGCCGGAATGAATGAGAGAGGTCCCCAAATTCTGTGTTGTTCAGCCCAGTTATGTGAGCCACCAAGCCCCTCTGTAAATCCGTGAATCTTTAGATGCGTTAGGTGTTTTTGTGTGTGCAAATCCATGCTTTGTGTTGGTCAGCAGTTGGGAAGGATGATTCATGTGGACCAGCAATACTGGGCTGGGATCACTCCTTGATGAACACGCTGCTCATGCAGGCACTGTGGGCAGATCAAATCTTTGGTTTAGTCACTGGCCCCAGTCGACTTTGAATCCAAGGAAAAGTAATTTCTTTCCACTCCTCTCTTTCTCTGCCCTGACCCACCTGTGAGAGATACATAAAAAGATGGAGCAAAATGTTTATTAAAATCAACAGCCACCGAAATCCAGCTGGCGGCTGGCAGACAGGACACCTGTAATGCTGCCTGTAACCAGATGAGATCTTTCAATTTGGGATGTATTTTCTCCCAGCCCATGCATTTTGATGTTTATTTTTGCAAACAGCAAGCCAAGTTGGCTCTGAAGCAGCAGCAGTTCAAATCCCTAATGGAAGCTGCAGACGGAGCCTTTTAAAGCTTGTGCTGCCTCTGCCAGCCAAATTCCCCCGGAGAAGTGTCCTTGCCCCGTTGTCCTTAGCCAGGAGCAGCCACACAGTGCCAGGCTTGGCTTCGCTGTGCTCTGGAAGCACGCAGCCCCTTGCAGCAGCTAATGTGAAGTGACAAAACAGAGTGGCTGGTTTTGAGGGACAGGGAGTATAAGGTTTTGGTGTGACCAATTGCAGCTGGTTGCTGCTGAAACCATTGCAGGTGCCTCTGGCAGCTGACACAGCGACTACCTCCTTTTGCTGCTCCAGTCTGATGGCTTTTTTTGGAAGAACACTGCTACAACTGTTAGTCCAGTTATCTGTAAAATGAATGACAGTGGGGAAAAATATACTGAGGGAGCAGCAAGTTTCCATGACACTGTATAATGTGAAGGGGAAATAATACGGCTAGAAAGCCAGGTCTGAATTTCTGCCCAAAAAACTTAAGAGCAAGCAAGAAAAAAATATTTCCTGAGATCTGAAAGCATTTAATAGTCTTGTTCTGAAGCATTTTTGCATTTCCTAGATCAACGGGGAAGCAGTAGAAGTACTAGCTATTGCAAGGGGGCATGTCAGTGCAGAGGCAAGATGTGGGACTGAAATGCAAGCTAGTACTTACATACTGTTATCCTCAGACTGACTCATCTTCACCATCATGCAGGGGTAGCAGAACTATTCCCATTCTGCAGCTGGTAAAAGTGAGTCAGGTGTGTTAGGCTCTGTATCCCAGTCCAGTGGAGGCAATTCTCTTTGACCCAGGATTTATCCCCACTGGGATGAGAAACAGCTATCGGAACACTTTTTCTGTCTGTAAACTTATTTGTCTACATCTTGTGCCCTTCCCCTTCCTCCTTCATGACTTCCAGCCTCCTTGCACAGGCAGTGCCATACTTTGAGCACGGAGATGTGTTCAGATGGGTGTCACATGAGCAACTGGGGTTTGGTTGTTTATTCAAACCAAGGTATGTTGGTGGTATGAAGTGTGGCTTCTTCCTTCAGGTGGATGGTGACACATGTCCTCTCCATTGCCTCAAAATACAATGAGTTTATCACCTTCGTTTTACTTCACTGTATACCTATTTCAGAGCATGTCCATTTGTTTGGCTTGCTTTCTGTCTTTCCAGAGCCTTTAGACAGGGTCTGAGCAGAATTATGTTCTCCTGGATGTTTTTGATTATATTTTTTATTGTGGAAAAAATTCAGTTAGTTGCTTAACTGGATGGCAGTCAAAGTGGAGAAACAGCTTGTACTGGCATTGGCTGAGCACAGGAATAGAAGTTCGGATGCTTTAAGTCCCCCTTTTCATGACATGGGGAAAGAAGTCCTGTTTCAGAGCCTTTGAAGTGTGAACATAGCAGCCACATCCACTTGAAATCCTCCATTTCATTGCAGAGCAGGAAAGCTCCTTTCCACCTTAAAAGTGGAGTGTGGAAAAGTAGGGATGAGGAAGGGGCTTACCCACAGTATCTATGGGGTACCTCTGCCAGATGCCAGCCCAATGCTTTAAAAGAGCTCTGAGATCTCAGATGGGTGGGAGAAAGTTAATTCATGATCTACAAAAGATGTCATAAGGTGAGAAAGTCTGTGTATGTGGCTTATATGTGGGAAGGAAACAAGCAGCTTATTCTTGGTGTGTAAGTACCTCTGTTGGGGAGGTATCTTTAACTAGAGACAAATTCAAAAATAACAAATGAAATGAGAGAAAATTAAAAAAACCTCATGGAATTAGGAAATTGGGAATAATCCACCTAAAAATGTAGGCAACTGATGTGGTGAAATCTCCATTATTTACAAGGCTTGGGTCAATCTGGGAGATTGCAGTGGATCTCTTAGAAGAAGACATTCTCTTTTTGCTGCCTGACTCTAAAGGAAGATCCATTGCATGGATCATGACATGGCTCTGGGAGGGGCTATACAGGGTTTCAGAGAGCTCTGTCCTTGTCCACTTCTTATTTCTCAACTGGATGGCTGTGGTGAGAGCAGGACTTGCTCTCTCTGGAGAGGCTTTAGAGCCCCCATGCTGTGGCCGAGAAGCTCCAGATAGCAGGGACCAAATAGCATCCACAGCCCACCTCCATCAGATGGATTCAAAAAGACTACCTGGAGGTGGATTTTTCTATAAACCACTTGCAAGTTCCCAGGGCCCTTCAGATATCTACAGCCATGCTGGACACGAATGCAGATGCTAAGAAAAGCCCATGGATTGGAAACAAACACTTTTAAGAAGACCCCAGGGAAGAATTGTCACTACTATCGGTGATTGGGTTTCTGCCCTTTTACATGTTTTAGGCTCAGGCACGTTTTCTTTGAGTTCAGTGAACACATCACAATCTGTCCTTTGAAATCCTAATTGAGCCTGTGTTTTCTTAAGTCTCTATTTCAAAGGGCAGAGGAACAAATGTGATTCTTGATTCTTTTCCCAAAGGTGCAGAACTGTAGATTAAGTGTGTCCTGGAAATAATATTTTATCTCAAATCTTTCCTGCTGCAATAAAAATGGCTCAAAAGCACATCCAGTGACAAAACTCTCCTATGTTTAACCCATGTGTAGAAGCAGCTGAAATACTGCTGGGAAATGTCTTGGCACTTCCAAGTCAGTGGCACTCTGGAGCTGCTGGAATGCATCCTGCTTCTTATGGACGGTTGTTGCTCCAGAAATACATTACAGATGTTGAAGATGTAAAGGAGCAGGCTCCTTCCATCACAGCATTAGGACATAGAAAGGCTAAAAGGAAAATCCCAGACTGGAGGCATCCCTGAGGCATTTGCCTGCCTGTTCTGTATCTGGACTTCAGGATTGACCTCTGGTTCCTACTCATTGTCAGAAATGTCTGAAAGGGGAGAAGCCTGCCGTGGTCCCTGCTAACAAAGTGGTGTTTATCACGCTCTGGTAATTACATTTGCTATGGTATTTACAGCATTTCCTATGTTTTGAAATGGAGAGATCTCGGGCTTGCCCAAGGCTAATTGTGTACTCTAACCTGCTCCTAAGCCCACATGTATCTTTAAACATTAACACACACATTGGGAGTGTCCAGACTCAGTTTCAACCCCACAACTACCAAGATGGGAAAGTGTCTATTGCAGTGTTAATGTTTGTTCTCAGTATTCTTCAGGGGCAGTATCATCCCTTCGTCTACAGGTCCTAGGAAATTTCCATTCCTTTCCTGCTTTTTTTTTTTGTTTTGTTTTGTTTTGTTTTGTTTTGTTTTGTTTTGTTTTTTTTAATATCTTGGAAAGATGCAGGCAGTCCTTATGGGCAGTAGTACAGGCAGACAATAGTCAGGAGGGGATGCAGGTTCTCAATCTAGCTAAATGAGCATTCAGATCAATTGACTCAATTCAGATCATTTCCTCAATTGACCCATATCCCTCAGGACTGTGAACTCCACCAGTGGATGACCACTGCAGCCCAGGCTGCATCCAGTCTTGACATCACTGATCAGTTCACTTGCATTGGTGGCCAAGAGACCCAGCGTGGCTTCCCCTCCGCTAGGGCTGTCTATTACCTGGCTTACGAAGTTATCCTCAATTCATTCCAGGATTCTCTGGAACTCCAGCAGACAGACTGAGACACCTACCTTATGGGAGTAATTAAATTGCCTGTTGCCATTTAAGATGCCATAAGGAATCTGAGAGATAGGGTATAGACAAGGAAAGCAGGAAATCTGCTGTTGATCACTGAATCATCACCTTCTCCAACAGCAGCTGGAGCCCATGCGGGCATTTCTGGTGCCACTAGGTGTCAAAGGGTGAGCAGCTTAATCACACTTCATTTTATTTAATTTTGAAAATTGCCTTTTAAGTATGAGAATTGCCAATGCAAATACTGCTTACAGAAATGCTTTAGAAAACAGAGGTATGTGATACCAGCATTGTGTCCTCTGCTTTGCAGCAGTGATGCTTTTTCCAGGCATGAATTGATGCTGAAATGACAGGTTAATGAACGTGCATCTTGCGGCACATAAAACATGATTGGGCGTCAGTGCAAATATTGAGACTGGTTCTTTCTGTGACCTGAGTTGTGCTTACAGTGTCAGCTGCATTCAATATTCCAGACTTCTCTAAAGCAACACAGTGGTTGGAAAATCCATGCCCAGCACAATATGTGAGTTGAAAGAGTTCCTGTGTTGCACCCAGTGGTGAGGGTAGCCCTCCAAATCACTGGTTTCAGATTCTGCTTGCCTTTTGGGTGAAGACAATATATTAATGTTGCAGAAACAGAGCTCATTCGAGCTCACATTGTGGTCTGTCCTTGGCCCCATATGGACTTATTAGTGTCTAAAAGGGACTGACATGGTCCTGGACCATTTATGCAATTATGCTTGATCATGGCTGTGGCTCTGTCTCACTGTCTGCTTTTCCTGGATACAGCAGTTCTGGGCTTAGATTCAGTGCATTCTGGAAAAGTCCAGAGCTTGAAACAAGCCTGCCTGGGGTCTTCCTTCCATATCTGTTGCTGTGTGGAGCAGATGGCTTGAATTTGGCTGGAGCTTATGATGCATTTTGGAGTCTTTATCTTCTAGCTTATAAAGCCTTTTGGGTAAGATTTGTTGAATGCATGTAAGACATTGAATTTTATTTTGTGGATTTAAATCCAATCTTCTAAATTGTTTTAAAGTAATTCCCTGTGTTTTGAAATTCCAAAACCCCTGGCCCCCTTCTTTCAAATGCTTGTGGTCAATTACAGACTGATTTAGGAAATGGTGCAAAATGTGTAAATGAAACTAAAAGCGTTTTTCAAAATGGTGTTAGGAAGGAAAAAAAAAAAAAAAAAAAAAGAGGACACATGTTATCAATACTCTATGAAAAGGGGACAATGTCTGTGACCATACAAAGCTTTAGACTCCAAAGCTTGCAGTAACAACTGGAATAAGATTTATAATCCAGACAGCATTGTTGTAAACATCATGTAAGACAACCTTTTTTACACTGGGGCTCTCTGAATTACTTCTACATTGATTTTAGGACTTTTTCTATTTGGTCTCCAAGTATACACTCTGAATATATTTTTTTCTGTGTATTTTATGTATAAATATTCTGGTTTGGGATTGACATCTTGGTTGGATTTTTTAAAGTAGTATTTGAAAGGAGTTAGGGAGCTTGTCTACTTCAGTGTTGCTCCCAAAATGTGAGACAAGACTGAATTTAGTTGCTTACAAGGCTCTAAACTGCTGCAACCAACAGCAGAGTGGAGTGCAGGAGTCTTTTTGACAGGTGCTTCAATATCAGAAGCCCTGAACTGGTGCAAATAGTGGTCTTCTGAGGAAAAAGTGGAGAATACAAGTTGGGGCTATAAAAGAAGTGTGAGATATGTGCTGGTTTAATTTTAAAGGTTGGAAATGGAAATCAGACTGTATTCAAGTGAATCAATCCATTGAATAGCTAAATATCACAGAATCACCAATTTTGGAAAAGACCTTGAAGATCACTTAGTGCAACCATTAACCCAACACTGGCAGTTCCCAACTACACCAGATCCCTCAGCGCTATGTCAACCCGACTCTTAAACCCCTCCAGGGATGGGGACTCCACCACCTCCCCGGGCAGTCCATTCCAACGCCCAACAGCCCCTTCTGGAAAGAAATGCTTCCTGATATCCAGCCTAAACCTTCCCTGGTGCAACTTGAGGCCATTCCCTCTTGTCCTATCGCTTGTTACTTGGTTAAAGAGACTCATCCCCAGCTCTCTGCACCCTCCTGTCAGGGAGCTGTAGAGGGCGATGAGGTCTCCCCTCAGCCTCCTCTTCTCCAGACTAAACCCCCCCAGTTCCCTCAGCCGCTCCCCGTACGACCTGTGCTCCAGACCCTGCACCAGCTCCGTTGCCCTTCTCTGGACACGCTCGAGTCATTCAATGTCCTTTTTGTAGTGAGGGGCCCAAAACTGAACACAGGAATCGAGGGGCGGCCTCACCAGTGCCGAGTACAAGGGTAAGATCCCTGCCCTGCCCAAATATATTTTGCTATGTATTGTCTACTTAGAGAAGGTATACTAAGTACTTCCACCCCATCCCATTTCCACTGAAACTCCAGCTGATTTTAAAGGAAAAGGACTCGTGTTAAGGAACATAGTCCATTTTATCTTCCTCCTGAGTTTGTGATTTCGGAAGTGTGTAGTCTGTGGTTGTGATGGAAAAAGCTGATGGAAAAAGGTTTGGGCTGGAGGAAAGTAAAGATGCTGTGCAGAAGAACCAGCCAAGCCAACCACTGTGTTGCTTCTCTTTGTGGGTTTGAATAGAAGATCGCCCCATGATGGACAGAGGAGACGCACTTTTCTGGAAAACTCCATTTCTGGAAAAGGAAAAAGGCAGGAGATAGGGTTCTCTCTTGTCACCATGAAGCAAGCATGGTGCCTGAAGTGTACCAAGGGTCCTGGGAAGATTTGTTCTTGTCAGGAAGTAAAACACCATATCAGTTTATATTGCCTCAAACCATTATTTAGAATTTGTCATTCCTTACATGGCCCTGTTTCTGGGGAGAGCTGGACTGGGAAGTAGAAGATCAACCAGATCTAGGAAGCTTGAGCATCATCTTTCTAAATTAAAGAATGAATTAACCTAGCAGTTGCAGTAGTCTCAAGTCCTGGTTGACCTCTTGAAGGGAACAGTCAGGCAATATTTAACATGAAGTCATAGCAGTACAGTAAACTTAAACTTTTCCAGAACATGCAGTTAAGAAAAAATGTTCTGATTTGTTCTAGGCATGGCTTTGCTTAGCTGGGCTGATCTTCAGGCTTCCAGCTGCAGGGTCCTCAGGTGTTGCGTTGCTGGGATGATGGATACTGCAGGGGTTAGGGGTTGTTGGATAAAAGATGTTTTAGACAGCCTTGCTCATACATTAATACCTACAATGTAGACACCTAGAGCAGGATTTGGTTAGACACCTAGAGCAGGATTTGGTTACCTAACCATAGCATCCCTATGGCTTTTGAAATGTCCTAGGCTGGCTAAGACCTTCATGTAGGGCTGGCAGATATATCACAGGACTTGTGGAAAACTCTAAACCATCTGCAGTGGCAGATGGTGGGTAGGAACCAACCTGTAAATACAAATACACACCACTTGAAATGAGGGTATACATCTCCACTGGGAACTGGATTGTCTCCTTAGAGTCAGGTGTGTAACCTAGAGCTGGATCTAAACCTGGAGGACATGTAGTGGAAGAAAGGTCTATAAAAAAGTATTTTTTTCTGCTCATCTCAAAAAGGTTTTGAATGGACTTGGCTTGAAGAATCAAAGTAATCACACAGAAAAAATCACAGTACTCCTGAAGAGTTTTGGTTTTGTATGGGCTTCAGTGTTGTTCTAGTGAGGAGGAACTTGAGTCTGGAGTGCCAGCGAGGTAGAGAAAGTACATTTTCACCTGGTGTGGCATCATGCCCATTAAGTGATGACCTCAACCTTCAGAAACTTCACAAAGTTAAATCCAAAGTGAATTGGAGGCACTGCATAAGGGAACTTTCAGAGGAACCACTGAGACAGTGCCCAGAATTTATGGGATGCTTCAGCATCTCTTTTCTTCAGACGAGGGCCACAAAGGAAAGCCACAGTACCAAATCAAGGGACTGGAGTCCTGTGTAGGTGCTTGCTTGTGGAGCTCCATGTGAAGCATGTGGAGCAGATTCCCCCATGCCCTGAACCAGGAATCTCTTCTCAGTGCTTTCCTGAAGGGGCTTCTTTGTGTGCCAGCAATAAGAAGATCCAGAGAAGACCAGCCTCATCGACCAAAGGTCACCTTTTATCAGTACCCCTCCCCAGCACAGTAACAGCCTTCAGACATTCCCTGTACAAGTAAATATTTAACCACTGTTAGCCTGGGCTGAGTGACATGAAGAGGTGAAGTGTCTTTCCCCAAGAGATGCCAGAAAAACCTGATGAGCAGTATAATGGCTGAGAGTTCAGGGCTGGCAAATCAGCAGAGGTTCATCAACAACAGAGATCTCACCCCACCTCTGGTCCTAGAGTTTCTCCTCTCTTGTGTTGCAAACCAAATCAACTGCTTGGGAGGCCATGCTCTTGTTTGACATGGGAACAGTGATATAGTTTACTGATAAAAGAAAAAAATACTGCTGTAGGTGAGCCAGGGGGACTTTTGATAACTGTTTCTTCATGGCCACTCCTCCTTCATCTACCTAATAATGAAAGTCTCCATTCAGAACCTCATTTATGTCTGTTTTGATTTTCTGGGATGACATGTTCAGTTATAGTTGCAAGCAGCAAACTGGTGTGCCATTAGCAAATCAAGGTGACTCATGTTCCCTGGTGTCTCACACACAAATTTTTAGAGGTACAAATACAATAGAAGATAAGAGTTAGGAAACCAATTTTCTTAAAATCATTTTCAAAAGCTTCTGTCAAGGTGAAATGTGTGTGAGTTTCACCAGTTAATATCCTTGAGCCAAGCAAAGACAGCTTCTAAGCGGTCCACGAGATGAGTTAGGAAGGCAGAGGGATGAGTTTTACTCTGGTACTAATGAAGGGTGACTTTAGTGACCTGTAAGAGATTTTCACAGGCTTTACCAGGTCATACAAGTGGTTGCCCCTACCACATCTCCCAGGAGGTGGGAGCTCACTTCCAGCACCTGTCCCAGCCTTGTCTTCTAGAATTGGTAATAGACTATTTCCCACTGATGGCAAAGAAGAAGGAAGCAAAGAGAAAGGACACTAAGTCTGTGGATCAAGAAGAGCAAGCATGATGTTAAAATCAGGATTCCTATGTTTGGCAAGCATACCTGGTCCATGGTGACCCAGGGG
This sequence comes from Athene cunicularia, assembly GCF_003259725.1. NCBI lineage: Eukaryota > Metazoa > Chordata > Aves > Strigiformes > Strigidae > Athene > Athene cunicularia. Next base: position 76,060,649 of record NW_020799092.1, read on the forward strand.
TGTATCAGGCAAAGCTGAACGGCAGAGCTGAAATGGTTGTTGCCACCTGCTTGGCTGTGAAAGAGCTGAAATGAACCAGTTGCAGTAGGTTTTTTCACATACAGTAAAACACTGCCAGCGTTTGCCCCTGCCCCCTTCAAGACCCACAGTATACCAACAGATATCCAAATCAGGTGTCTGGGGAAGAGTGTAATAAGAGGGTAATGTTATATTGTGGTTCCTGCTGATGCTCTCCCTGCCTCCAGTGTTTTCAGGTGAAGTAATCTCTGTGGTGAAGTAATTTCCATATATTTAATTGTTTCTATGTATTCAGTGACTTTCAGTGGATTGATCTTCCATGAAACTGTCCAGCACTCTCTTGAGAATCACCACTTTTTAATTACCTTGAAGCTGGTTTTTACTATATCATCTAATATCCCTGGTTCTTCTGCTGAAAGCTGCTATCAGTCTCTATTTACACCCTCCATGTCACTCATGATTGTGTAGACCTCTATCCTATATCCTCTCGTAGCACAGGACTCAAGGTTACAGACTGCACTTGATGTCTGAGCCTCAAAGAAGGTTGTTTCTGTCCTGTCCTGGATGGGAATCAGTTACCACAAATGCTCTGCAATGCAAGTCCATGAGAAAAGAGGGAGTAAAGCCCCTTCCCTGACTGTCTGGGACCTCCCACTACTATTGCCACAGAGAAATTTCAAAGTTTTGCCTAGACTGCTGGAAGTGCCAACAGGGAAAGCAAATATTTGTGTGTAAGACAATCCCAAAAAGATTAAGTGCAGATGGATGTCAATAGTGCCAGCAACCTGTGAGAGAAAGTGAAAACTGAGAAGGATGTAAAAGCAGAACATGGGGCAGGGGAAAAAAAAAATAGGCAAAACGGATTAGAAGCAAATCAGGGAGAAGAAAAATTTCAACAGGGCTTTTTGCTTTCCCAGAGAAGGGCAGGACGAAGATCAACGAGAGGAGCATTGCTGCAGGGGATCATCAGTGTTAGCAGCTTGGGAGGCTCCAAGGGTGAGCACAAAGTAGAATATCAGCATGAGAGGTGCAGCTTGGTGGGATGCTACATGGACACTAGATGCCTTTGGAAACTAGGAAGGGTCCTGGAGGTGATGAATATCTTGTATGGCCTTTAGTTCCCACCTCTTCCGCTCTGGAAGTCAATTGCTAGCTGGGGAAATGGTGATCTGTGGGAAGAGGTTTGGTTTTGTGAAGTTTGGCCCATGTTCTGTGGGAGGAGAGCCGTGCAGTTTGGAAAGCATCCATCTCAGGAAAATCATAAGTGGTAGGGCTGTCTAGACTAGTCAGGAAGGCGTGAACAAATAACCAGGGGAAAGTAGAAGAAGAAGAAAAGAAAGCATGATTCCTCACCTAGAATTAAATTAAGATGTCAGGAAAATAATGAATCAGAGCTTCAAAGGATGCAAACGGAATACGCTCTTAACTGACTTTATTCTAATGCTGTGAATCCTGCTAACAAGGAGGGGAAATCAGACATGCCCGTTGTTGGACTTACATGCTGCTGCTGGAAGCGGGTGGGGAGTGATGTGATAGGAATGTTACAATTAATTATTATAAATCTCTTCGTAACAACTGTGTGGGCAGCGTGCAGGTGTGTGTGAGGGCCTTGGCAGTCTGACAAAAATGTAATTATTGGTTATGGAGTTACTGGCAATACAGGAGCAAATGCTTTTCGGTGCTTTGTTGATCAGCAAAGTGCTAATTAGTGATTGCTAGAGGCCACCATGTTTCTCTGGAGAGGAAAGTCGTACCTCCTTAAACACCTGGATGTGGCCAGGGTTGGATCGTGGGGGTAAGTGTGACTTCGTGAGAGACTGCAATTACAGCAAGGATTTCCTGAGTCGGAAGTCAAACCAGAACTGTTCTGCCTTAAATCTCTTTTTTTTTTTTTTTTTTTTTTCTGATCTGCAACTGGCAATTGGTAGCAATATACATCCATATAATCTGATTTAAATATGGTGGGTTTTTAAACTGAAGTAGATCATTAGTTTGCCAGGGGTCATGATAGATTCCCCATCACTGAAAAAGGGGTTGGATCTTTTTTCTATGAGAAATAGGCACCTGCTGAGGTCATTTGGTGAATGTGAGGGATGAGGGATGTGACTTTCAACTATTTTATACAGGTAGTCAGATCTAATCTGTTTTAAACAGAACTGATTCTTGTTGCCTCGGTTGCCCCATACTGGATCTGAGCTTTCAGCATGTCATTTTCTAGTTTGGCTAATAGAAAATGTGGGTTTGGGGGCTATACATCATGTAATGGAGAATTTATTGTCCTTCACCAACGCCTGTTCTCAGGGATTTTTCTCCCTGTGGGCCACAGGAAACATTATACAGCCATGATTACAAGGAAATCTCAACCACAGGAATGAACAAGAAGGAGCACGGAAAGCACAGTCAGAAGCTGTCCAAGGCACCATTTTACCAAGCTCGACTGTAGCTGAAGAGCCAGGGTGAGAAAAAGCATTGCTGCATGGAAGCTGTCTTCTAAAATCACTTCAGAACAGGAGCCTTTTAAAGTTCCCCATCAAATGCAATAAAACACACTGTAGAGCAGCTTTAAAGACAGGGGGAAACCAATGGGTGATACATCTCCATCACAGCAGTAGTATCACAGACAGACAAGTAGTGCTTGTCAAGCCTGGGCTCCTTTAAAAATGTGCACTGAGCCCTTTCACACACTTAGTGCTGTTTGATGAAGTATTAAGGAAATGGGAAAGCATCCAGAAAACTGGTTCAACTCAGCTGACACCATGAAGTTTAAAAAAGGAGTAGGAAGGAGATGGAGGTCTGCAGCACACCACTGACCTGCTGGGGATGTGGGGATGCATCACGCTGGTCCTGCCAGCACAGCCCCACACTTGGAGGTGTCTGGCAGATGTTGAAAGGAAGGTTGGAATAACATCTGCTCATGCTGCTATGGGGTTTTTTTTTGGTCCTCATGGAGATAGAGAGATGGATTTTTGAGGTAGCCTTCAGGAAATTTCTGAGTCTGCTGACTACAAGGAGCAAAACTACCCCGTAACACCATATTGCCCTTGAAGACATGGAAAATCTGCAACGGTGGATTGATTGTCGGAGCTGAGCAGAGCTATGTCCTCTTCCTCTGAACTTCTGCAAGCCTCGCAGATGCTGTGTGAGAATTATTTGTGAGCTGTAATGCCTATAGTGGCTTAATAATACACACGCAGGATGAAGATTGGGGAGTGTCCATCTGCAGTTGCTACAGACTTGCTGTTTCATGGCCCTTGCTGTAACTTCATTGTTTCTTAACCAGGATTTTTAAAGTCCAGGCAACACACATCTGCATCCACTATGTCACCATCCAAGATTCAAAACTCAGCTCAGAAGTATTAGGTATAACTGTATATAACCCCTTCTCGTGATTCAACATCAAGGGGGGTCAATGCAAGAAGACACCTATGTTTTTCAGGTAATGTGGAATTTATTACAGGATCCCTCCCTTTTCCTTTGTATGTGGTTTTGTGTAGACTTCATGAATTATGAGTCATACAAAAATAAAGAAGTAAATGAGTTTTAAATCTGAAGACACTTTCAGATTTTTTTTTATAAAAGTGTCTTTGTTAGTTTAGGGTATTGGTCTACTTTGACAAGCTGTAGAGGTGGAACATTGCTTTGTGAGCTCTTTTTTCACCACTGCCTGCAGTAGACTTCGGTTTGGCCAAAGAGGCAAAAGACTGTCTGCAAACCCAAGGAAAAGCCTGAACTCTGAGGTTCAGCACAGTAATTGAATCAACTGGTATTTATGCTGGATTATCCCTATAATTTTCTTGTTTCTTGATTATTGCTACATATACATTGGTTTTATTCTAATTGTCTGAAAAAGCCTTTGAATAACTAAGCTTTGAGATGCCTGGGAAATACTCCCTCAGCAATCATAGGCATACACAAGGATAGTCTTCATAAAATTTGAGTATTCAAATTAGTGACCTAAGGCATGAGTTTACACCTACCCAGCAATGATACCACTGACTTCAATAAGCAGTTGTAAGCTGCCATGTGGCTATTGGATAAATGGCAGTTTCTTTAGCTGCTATCACATTATTTTTTATTTCCTTTCTGTCACCTTATCTAAATCGCTATGTGGTCGTGTAAGCATTGCCCTGAGTCTATAGCAGAGCATCTCCTCCAGTATGTCACTCCGTGTCCCTTCACACAAAGAAAAAGCTCAGAGCAAACTCCATTTCTTTGCATTTTTTAGTAGATTTGAACATCTGTGGCTTTTACTGAACTCAGTCCAGCTCTAGCTTCATGGTGTATCCGAAAGTTATGCTCTCGTTGTGTCTGAGGGACCCACTTCACTGGAGAATCAAAATGATTTTTAGTTTTAAGGTGTGGACAGTCATTAGCAGATCTGGGAGACAATATGGGGTTCTTCATATCTTCTTCTTGCTTCTAGACATCTGCCTTCTTTCACATGTTAACTCTGAAACCACCTTCCCTGTCTCTTTGCCTGCATTTCATGTGTGGTATTTTGGGGAGAGCTTGTTAGAGCCAAGCTCAAGTGTAGCCGGCACTTAGTTACAAGTGCAAACATATCATGAACGTCTGTCTTGCATTAGGATCTTTCCAGAAGCATGAAAACACAGCCAAGGTGCCTTCACAGGCTCTGCGTTCTCCCAGCACTTGTTGGTTCAACTGTTCTTAAAAAATGTGGGAGTTTGGGAGAGCGTGGATGTCAGCACCAGTAAGGATTTGCAGTGTGTCAAGTAAAGGGAAGTAGGCGGGTTATTTCAGAGCCGAGCCAGCCCTCCTCTTTGCTTGAGCTTTCAAGTGAAACTTCAGGGAGAGAAACGCAGTGAGCTCCGGTGGTAGATGGCTCTTTGGGGAGCTGCCAGCTGCTATTTCTGAGTTACAATTGGATTACACAATCCTGGAGCCGCATTGCACATTCATCACCACCTCCCGTCTGCAGCTGAGCTGCGAGGGGCCCCGGCCAGCCCAGTACCGAGACTCCAGAGGCTGGAGCCGGCCCGTCAGGAAGGATGGGAGGCAAGTGTGAAACTAGTTGCACTGCAGGTGGTGCAGTGGTTGTGAGGTCTACTGTTTGAAGTTTTCCCAAGCCACAGAGCTCAGGGAAAGCACCTGTGGGAATAGCAGCCGTCTTAGGTTTGTCAAAGGAAGACATGTCAAATCAGTGTAATCTCCTTCATGACAGGGAACGAGCCTGGTGAGTAGGAGACATGTAGTTTTGCTTGGGAAATGTTGGTTCAGTTCACAGAGAGGTTTTGGTGCATGAATAGATTTCTCCTGGGGGAAACACAGCCAGACTGCCCCAGGCACCTGTCTGGTGTGCACCAGCTCCTAATGGGAACACAAGGGATGCACGATTGGTCCTTCATACACCTTCTGATTCCCTTTCCTCATACATTTGCTCACCCTAAATACATCTAGAGCTTCAGAATGTAGATATGTTCCTCTTGCTCCAGCTGACTTGCTAATGTGGACACAGCCAACAGCCCCAGTCTTCTGGCAGTGTCTCACTTGAGACCTTGAGTTTCAGGCACTCAGATGTCACTGTTGGGTTTCTGTCACATGCAGTTACTCATCTCTGCTGCTTCTTTTCTCTTCGCTTTGAGCCAGTCCAAGGGCAGCTGCTCCAGCCACCTTACTGCTCAGGCATGGGTCAAGCCATCACTGTTGCACTGGTCTGGCATGGCAAATGTGACAGAAGGGATGGAGACCAACATTTCCCATGGCTTAGTGAGGGATTTCTGTGTCTTTTTGCTGGAAGACATGATCATAACACTTCCCAGCTGACCAGCATCATACTGAATAATCTCAGCAGATCAGGAGCATCTTTAAGGTATTACATCAAGGCATTTGGTTTTAAGCTTCCAAAAAGCCTTGTGCCTCAAGAGAAACTAAACTTCATTCTGTCCATGGTCAAGTGCAACCTCTGCCTTGCTCTCAATTTGAATTCAAAATGTCTAAGACACAGTTTCATCAATGTGTTCAGCAGTTTTTAGTAAGCTGGGTCTCCGCTTTTGCTTTTTGACAGCTCTGCCTAGACTGATGTATGTTTCTGCCCTTTCCTTCTGTGCAGGGATGAGTCTCCTCATTTCCACTGAAAGCCTACACAGTGCAGAGTCTCCTTTTATTTCGACACATATTAGGAATTACTTCATAAAAATCACTAAGGAGGAGAGTTGGAATTATCTTCAGATTTTATAACTTGGCTAAAAAAATCTGGCTGCAAGCTAAAACTTGACACATAAATCTCATCCAGGAAATAATTTAGTTTCCTTCCATCAAAACAGCAAACAGCTCCTCCCCCTCCCAAACACTTGCAAATTTCTCAATGGAAAAACGTTATTTTAGGAAGGGATTAAATAAAGAAACATTAGTAAGTGGCAGGATCTCTAGGGTGGGGAGAATATGGAAGGAAAAACACTTGAAATGATGCAATTTTTAATGGTTTTTTTTATGCTTCTTCACTTGAAATGCCTCACAAATATCCTGAGGGAGCAGTGTAGATCACCAGTTCGACTGTCTTTCAGTAACATCCTCTGCTAGAAGTGTAGGTGCTGTGTGCCAGTACAGCGATGTACTTATTAACGGGATTAAAAAAGACCAAGGCAGAACTGAGAAAACTGTCTGGATGGGAATCAGATTAAAGAAATTGATCATCCAGTCTTTCCAGCCGAACTTGTGTTGAAGTTTACATGTATTAACCCTAAGTCACATCTGGCTGATGGAGAGAGGCCTCAAATACCTGCAGGAAAGGGTTTCTACCAATTCTTCCAGAACCTTAGTGCCATGTTCTTGCTGTGCTCTTCCACACTAGCTCAAACTCCCGTTAATTTCTGTCCTAGACAACGAGTGAGGGTAAATGTTTCCCTCCCTTCCTCTAAAAACCCTTGTATACTCTTTGGCTGGCTTTTCTGCTGGTTTATAGACCTTTAGGTCCAAAAGAATAAGGGGTATGACCATTGACATATTGTTGCCCAACTGCTCACACCCATTTTGTCCCCATTGGTGATCAGTGCCTAAAGAGCAGTTGGTTTTGTAATCTGTGTCCCAATGAGGGAAGTTGCTGGAAGTTGTCCCTTTGGTCATGCTTGAAACCTTTGGGGTTTTGGGGCTATAACACCTACCCATCTGCATCCTCCACTGGTACGTCTGGAGCCAAGCAGAAGTATCAATGTGTCCATGTCCTCTCCAATGCCCCCTGCCAAGTCAGTGATTGTGTACCAAGCAGAGGACGCAGACGCTCTATCTTGATGACAAAGAATGACCTGAATGTGCTTAACCAACTAATAAATGACCCAGGTTTGAGCTGGTGAGACTCCAAAAATAAGGTGTTTTTTGCAGGTGGTAAAATGACAGCGCACCATTTCTTAGTCTTTTTCAACCTGCCGTGCACTTGTACAATGCCGCACCACTTCATTTGGTTGAGCAGGTCTAGTCCTTGTCCTGCAGGCAAACAGGGTTTACAAAGAAGTGAAAATATGTAGAAGGTAGTAATTAATGCCACAGAGATCCCTCTTTTTCCAGTGTTGTTCTGAGATTGAAGCCTTGTGTACATTATCTACAGCTCATTTTCCTCTCTTCAGCATCTGAGGGAATAAGGTTCAGTATTGCAGGATGTTTAACCATGTTACTTTTCCCTTCAAAGAAAACTTTTGGTTTAGACATGTGGAGAGATTTCCCAAATTCTCCAATGATTTTGAGTAGAATCTGCGATCCTTCCAGCTTTGGAAATTCCTCCTGCCTGTCGTGAACATGATATAGCACACACCCAAATCCCATGGACATTGCTCATGCATTTAAGCCAAGTATTCACATAGCCAGAATTTTCCCCTTCCTGCATAATGTGGACTTAAATGTCTTGATCTGTGACACTCAGAGATGCATCTCTCATATTAATAACTTTTACTGACTAGACCCCAGATTACCAAACACTCACCAGAATGCTCACCAGTCATGTGCTCCACTGCTGGACAATTTATCCAAGATCCTTACTGGAAAATGAGTTTCCATAACACTGAAGGCAGGGCTGCAGTGGTAGGGAATGTCTAACACCACCATTCATGGAAAACTGTGGTTTCTGAGCTCATACCCTGAATTTGCACAGAGAAGCACTGAAAATATTCTTACATGCAAGTAAGGTATCTGACCAGGGTCCTGGCTCCTGGCCCCACACTATCCAGACTTTGAATATAGGCTTTTCTGGTTTGGACTATAACACCTTAGAAAACTCTGTAAATCACACATGTCCTGTTATCCCCTTTTTTGGAGATGGGGAATTGAAACACAGAGAAACTGCTTTACTGGGACTGCTTTTCCCCCAACTTATTATTGCCCTCCCTGTAGTGGAAACATCCAGTTCCTTTCCTCTGATTAGGACATTCCTGTTATCTGCCCTCTTTGATTAGGTGTGAAGAGCACGTGTTGCTTACTGAGAACAAGCTGTTCAGATAATGCAGCTCAAAATAATTGTGATTTTGCTCTTCCAAAATTACCATTTCCAAAAGACGAGGAAAGTGTCCTAGTTAAGGGACTAGACTGGAGCCCAGGTCCTGGCTTCCTCATAGTGGTTTTTTTTGTTTTGTTTTGTTTTGTTTTTTTTTAATTGCTGTGATCTTAAGCAATTCCTGTGGAGTTGTGCAGATCTTGGTGTGGCTACTGTGATTGCTACTGTGGTGCTGGGGGACAATTCAGATCACCTCCTCTTTGGGCCTGTCCAGATGCTGTCTCTTGCTATTGCTAAAGTGATGCAATACAAAGCTGGTGAAAATATAGATAACTTCCATGCCAGAGAAATGTGAGAAAAGCAAAATGAATATCCACAGAAGAATTTTGGACTGATAGAGAAAATTAATTTCATAATCAGATCTGAAGCCCTCATATGCACACACATACACAATTCATAACACAGACTTACAGGGGATACATTTGCTACCTGTCCCACAGTATCTGGCCAGGAACAATAGCAGATTTTACAAGTAAGTAAAAAAACCCCAGGTACATGACAGCATGATTTTACAAGATCTTGCAGACCACAGGGCAGTTATTCACAAAAGAGCCAAAAAACAAAGTAGTGTGTCACTGAACTGCAGCTCAGAGGTATCATCATGTGCTCTCTGTGCAGTGGTGTGGCACTTGCTATGTAATTATCTCACTTCAACACAATTACTAATTTAGGATTAAACAGTCCAGAGCTGCCATTGTAACATTAACCAGCAGTGGAGCTCTATAATTTTGATGCTTGCAGGGAAGAGTTCACTAGAGGGCATCTGTCAGCCCCATGGACATTTTGTTTGGCGTAGCTGTGGCTTCAATCCTCCTTCTCCTGAAATCAGGCTGCAAAGAGGGCTCCAGGCTTCTGTGTATGGGGAGACTTGATTCATGCTTACCTTAAGACCTTGTTTTCCATGGGCATTCGAGCCAGTCCTGTGTGAAAAGCTTTTCCCTGTATAAGACAGTAATTTGTGCAGAACATGATGGGAGTTTCTGATGCTTCTGTGTTTATATGAAGCACACCAAAGTAGCAGGGAGAGACTTTGGACATTAAATATGATGCTGAATTTCAAATATGACCCTGTATTTCCCTGACCTGAAATATCTACTGAGAACTGAAATACTGGCCTAAGGAACAGGACCCTATCTGAGGGGTTGTACTGGAGTGAAACTGAAGCTTTTGACTCCAATGGAAACAGCTATTAATGCCCCAAATGCTTAGGGCCATTCGAGCACCAGCAAGCAGGAAGGTGATCCCCTAAATACCACGTCTGTGCACCTTGAAGACCGGTTATTTGCTAAACCCTGCCATACTCAGAGTAGCCTGTTACCCATTTATCGCATCCAGGGTGGTCTGGGGGCCCTTTCAGGATTTACAGCCCACGCAGCGGCCGGAGTTGTGGACAGGCTGCTCTGAGCTGCCCGGTGGGACGGGAATATCTGTGAGTAGCAGTGAGCTCCCGTCAGCCAGATGTTAGTGCTTGGAGATTGTTATTCAGAGCTGCTGATTAGTCTCTCAGGCATTTTGCCTCCTTGGTTCCTTTCTCAGCGTGCTGACGTTAGCCAGAGAGCGCCTGCAGATCGCAGATGTTTGTTTTTCCACTCCTTTGTCTTTGTTTCTTCAACCTCACAGAAGCTTTTCCACTTCACTGCTGTGGCAACCTGCGGCACTTCCGTGCTTGACTAAGGGCTGAACCTGGTCCTCTGCTCTGCATGTGCCTGTTCATCACCACTTGCTGGGTCACCTCTCCTGAGGCTGCCTGTGTGGGGCACAACAAACAGCTTCTCGCTGAGGTCTCCTCTTTGCTCAGGGCTTGCAGAGCAGCTCAGGAGCAGATACAAATGCCCTTTGTCAAGCCCCTGTGCTTCACCCAGTCTGATTTCAGTGCTGCTGCCGTCATTTCCCTCAAGGTTTCACAGATCCCTTATTGCTTGCAGGGAAAAGCTTCATTAGAGCCTCTTGTCTTGCTCCTGCCGTGACAGGGGCGTCTCTGGCTGTGTGCGTAAGCATGGTATCTGAGTTGTTTCCATACTACTCAGATCTGGTTTAGTGCCTGCTTCCCTGCTCTAAATTAGTTTTTCTGACTCATCCTCCAGAGTAATTTCTGTCTCTCCATTGACTGTAGAGAGAGCCCAGAACACCAATGTTTCCTACCCAGCATCTAGGTTAGATACATTAAGTAGAGTGGTGCAAAGACTATTCCAAGGGATCCACCAAGCCCAGTTGAATATGGGTCTCTGTATGCCCTTTTCAGTCCCCACACTTTCCTGCACCCAAGTGGACTTGACAAATGAAGTAAAGCAGCTCTGGCAGTTCCTACAGATGCTCAGGAGCGATGGGGACACCTCCACTTCCCAGTAGCATCAGAGGATGTCAGGTTGCCCTGGGCCACCTGCATTTGCTCTTTGAAATCCAGAAGCTGTGCACAGCAGCAGTGCACGCTCAGGGCTTCCAGCCGAGCCTGCAGCCAAGGAAATCCTATCTGTTTGTAAAGGCAGCCGAGCTGCAGCAGCTTCTGTGAAGTATGAAGCCAAGATGTCCAGTGTGGAGGGATTTATAGGGCAACATGACTTTTATAGACATTGCGTTAAATTTGAAAATTTGCCTTTCTCAGCATGGGTTCTCCTCCTGTGCATAAAACTTTCCCTAGGTATGATATATTCTCTGGGGAGGAGACATGGACTCCACTTATAGTAAATATTCTTGTTTCTGTGTTGTCTTGAGAGGCAGCATTTAATGCGTTGGAGTCACACTGTGGCCATTTGCCAATATCCGTCCATAGCCTGCTGGGATTTGCTCTGTTTCTCTCTTTCCCCTTTTTGACTTAGAGGTGACAGAGAAGTGATTTTTTTTTTTTCATATTAAATATAAAATATATTTTATTATATACTTACTGATCCCAGTCCTTCCCTTCTTGGCAACAGAGGATGTGTGCACTCAGCATTTGTGCTCTGAACCTGCCAAGAGGTACATGGAGGTCTGGCATAGCCTTACTCACAGGAGGTTTTCAATTCATTAAGCCCTTAATCAACCTTGTTTCCATGTTTACATGTGCCCTCCGTTGTCCCACAGCCCACATCTCCCACCTGTTATTTTGTACCCCTAACAGCTATGCTTAATCCAACCTCAGTTTACAGACATTCATACAAGCATCTGCCATGCAAGTGCATCAGTCACCTCTGTTACGACCCCCAGGGAACTCCTAAAAGTTGTAATACATTAGACTGAAGTAAATCATACTTAAAGTAAATGCCCCAAACCAGGTATAATCCTGATTTAAACTAATATTGTTCTCATGCAAATTGACATTGGTAAAGATAAATATGTTTCCTCACCAGCTGATGTTGGTTCTCAGCTTCATCTGTAGCTGGGGATGGTATATTTGAATATATTGTACTTCCCTCACTGCTACCCTGCTATAGGGTGTATCCCATCTATATAATAGAACCATTAAATTAAAAGAAGTTTCTAGGATCTGTTGTAACACGAAGTAGAATTCAGCTCATTCAAAAATCAGCACCGACATTTCACTAAACAGGAGCAAAGTGTAAGATGCTGTGCTGCTCTGATCAGCAGTTTCTCATTTCCCTGTGTGAAAATCAGTGAGAGGGAAGGACACAATATACTGTTTCTGGGTCTTTCTGGTTTTATCCCTTCCTTGGTATTTAATTAATTTGTTGTGTGTATGTGTGGGGGGAATGGTGACCTAATCCTATTGAAATACAAGCCAAGTAAAACAAGTTTAGATGGAGACACAGTCACACAGCAACTTTCAGTTCGAGAACAATACACTTGAGGTAAGGTATATTGGCAAAGTAGCTTTAGGCATATCAGACCTAATTAGTTTTATTGTGATAATAATACTACTAGGTGGGAAAAATCTGAGCTGGAAGTTAAAGTGGATAACAAGTTTTGGGAAGTTTGGTAGCTGTGGAAATGAAAAGTTTCTGTACATGTTATAGAAAAAGCCTCTCACAGAGACTTTTGAAGCCCAGCTGAAACAGCAACCCCGGCTCTGAGACAGAAATGAAAAAAAAAAAAAAAAAAAAAAAAAAAAAAAAGAAAAAGCAGTAATTCAGTAACTTGGTCATTTTCAGCATTCAGACAGAGCAAAATGCAGAAATCTGTGAGGCAGCCTGCCTTGTAAGGTAGACTTAAAACCGTGTTTGTTCTCAGCACCTGAATTGCTTCTAACAACAGAGAAAAGATTTTGGTTTTCCTGACTCAAAACATTTTCCTTTATGCTCAGCATAGGTGAGCTGGGTTGTGCACTTTGTCAGTGTCATTTATCTATGGGTAAGCAGCTTCATCCACGCCTGCACTGTGTCCTCTCCAGGAATGGGACAGAGGTGTCTCAGGAATATCTACCACCTGTGCATGGTACCTAGAAGGAACCAGAGCAGACGCTGCATTGCCTTGGATGTGATATTTGCAATGTGTATCTTGCAAATAGTCGTGTTGCAAAGTCCATGAGCTGTCTGCAATGAGCTCCGGACATCCCTTGTAATAGGGGTGGAGAGCAAGGAGCAGTGTCCTGGCTGCTGTCTCTGCTTTTGCACCCTCTGGAGGCATGTGTCACCCCACCGTTTGTTATTTCACTGGCCACCCTGAGTATTTTTGGTGAAGGGAGTCAGACGGGGGTGGCGTGGGTCCCAAGAGGCTGGCGGGGTGACACCGCCTGCCCTGGGGGCTAATCCCCTGGGACAGCTGTAAGATCTTCCGCTTCCCCCCAGCCCTGACCCATCTCAGAGGGTGCACATTGCCCACAGCCTTGAGCCAGGAGCGGTGCCGAAGGCTAAGAATGCAGAAGGCACAAGGTGTGGGGCTGGTGGTGCTGAGCACCAAGCCTAAGGCTCGGCAGCTGCAGCCAGGCGAGGAGGAGGAGGAGGAGGAGGAGGAGGAAGAGGAGGAGAAGGAGGGCTGCTCCTGCTAAACCGCTTAGACTCGAGACTTCACTGGCGCTCCCCTCCCAGATCCACCACCGCATTCCTGTGGCATCTTGGGCGAATCGCTCAGAGGAAAGTTTTCAAAGGAAACTAGGCGAGAGCGGAGCGCCTCCGCCTCGGAGTGACAGGGAAAGCAGCCGCCTGGCTCTTGGTGCGCCTCCCTCACGGACTGCGTGGTCAGCGATGAAAGGGACTTGGAGATGCCCCAGAGTGAGGTCCTACCCTCTTGATTTATTTTTCTCTTCCTGGAGACCTTCTGTCTCCCACTGCCTGGGCAGGCAATTTAGGGATTTACTGTCAGAACTGACTTATCTGCTCACTTGGCACAAGTGAGGTGCCTGTGGTAGGCAGCCTGGCTCGTACCCTACACCTTTTTTTTTCCTTTCCTGTCTTCTTGATTAGTGTGGTTTCTATTCTTGTTAAACCATCGCCTTTTTTTCCTTTGCAAGTATAGAGAATAGGGTGTTGATTCCTTCCTGGGTACTGGCAGTAACCAATCCAACTCCTGTGGAGACACGCTTCCACCTACATCCCCAGTCTTGTCAGAGGGTTCTGGATGTGACTGGCACTTGGTATCTTTGCATCCTTCCCCTCAGCACCCTCTCAGGCTTCAGGGATCAAAGTGTCTGGGGAAAACAATGCCCCAGAACACACTCTAAGCATGGTTTTGGGGACAGGGACTTCTTTCCAGGTACTTCCAGGGTTGAGAGTCTTTTCATCAGCCCTCAAGTGCCTCCTGATACCCCTGTGTCCTCTAAAAATCACCCCTAGCCTGGGAGCAGGGGTGCAAGGGCTGTGAGTTCAAAGGTAGGGTTTTGAAATGTATGCCTGTAACACCCACTGCAGATGAGAGCCACCAGCAATTCAGACACCTTTCCAGAGAAGAAGGTCTGTTTTTTCGAAGTACTTAATCACAGGAAAGTATCTTTTCTAAAAAATCTGTTGTTCAGCTTAAGATCATTATTTAAAAAAAAAAAGATGAGAAGAAAAAGTGTTTTACTCTGTGAGTAAACCATCATCTGTGCTGAGTCAGTGACTTGGTGGAGCTGCTGGCATTCAAGCCTTACGTCACAGCTTGTAAACACCATTCACATTTTCCAGGTACACGGGCCCTTCTCAACTGCTCAGGGGGACATCAGGGCCAAGTATCACCCAAGAGACCTGCCAAGACGCCATCCAAGCACTGCCCCTGGCAGGCACTCCAACAGTTCTTGGTATGGTTTTCCACCAAGCAATGGTTTGATGCAAATTGGAACTCCAGATTGCTTGTGGACATAGATTTGGGTCTGTTGCCAGGGCAAGGTTCTACAAACTATCTGTATGTTGCCCTTGAAGCCTGCCCCGGGTAGTCAGTGATGCCAGCTGCCATTTTGTGGGACTCAGAGTGGGATCCATCTCAGTCTGAGCAAGTCATCTAGGCAATGGAGGGGGGATTCCCAAAAGTGGTTCACCCAAGGTAGGTGTCTAAGGTAGGGAAGGAGTCTCTTCTTGGATGTGCCTGTTCCTCTCTGATGATGGTTGGGAAAGGTGAAATGATTTGCCTTGACTGGCTACATCTTAGGAGTTTGAAGTGAAAATCTTTTAGTGAGCAGTGAAATGGGGAAGAAAAACACTGTTTGCAGTGCTGAGACACCTCAGAGTGGGTTTAGTCTGTCAGAGATTCCTTGCGATCAGTGCTTCATACCCAACGAAGTCCCCATCTCCAATATTTCAAATGAACTGGAGACTTGTGCCGCAAGCCTTACACCTCCCACAGAAAATGGTGACCCAGCATTCAGTAAGATAAGTAAGATAAGAACAGCCGCAATAAATTCTTTCTTGATCCAGGTCTTGTGTATCTTTGTGATTCATATGAAGTCCTAGGGTAAAAACTCCACTTGTTTCCATTAATGCCAGTGATGCTGGATTTGCCCTTGGGACCCTGATCTGATACCTCTGAAAGGTGCAGCCTTGCAGCAAGCAGAGGTGGTTTAACCCAGCACTGCCATGCTCCCACCACTTCACCCAACACGATGGTTTAACAGTGCTGACAGGGGCTTTTCCACACTTCAGCAGGAGTATTAGTCTTGGCTGAAAGGTCCCAGTACTGGAGGTTAAGTCACTCCATCCCAAACCCAATACCCTCCGCTGCCAGACTTGTCCTGCTATCCTTTGCCGCACCATCTGGCTTTCCATCCAACATGCTTGCTCCCACATAGCCTGCTGAAAGGGGCTGAACAAAAGGAGAAAGTGATGCTCAGAGTCTGAAATGTGGCTATGCTAAGGCAAGGCTCAAAGGGGACCTCCCTGGCCAGGAGAGGTGAAGATCATCTGCATGGCATGAACTGTATCATGTCCTTATCAACTCCTCCAGGGCACAGAGCCCTTCCTCTTGCTAAGAACACAGAAGAGGTTAGGGAAATAAATCCTGATAGAGTTAAAGAAAAATAAAGAGCTGTGTTTGGATTCTGAGCCCCTTGAGAGAGAGTTCATGAATTATTGCTGTGCTGAGACAAATAGAGCTGGAGGTAACGCACTTTGTGCTGCGTAAGGATTCGGTTTAAGATGTTTTATATAACAAACAGCGGTAAAGCACAGAGCAGCAAGTCAATGTGCAGCAAATGCAGGCAGTTTTTACCTTTTCTGTGGAACAGATTTATAGCAGGGAAGGGCAAGAGGAAAGTGGCATGGGGATCTTGCTGGGATGCAGTGCGGAGGAGGCTCGACAGCAGAGCAGAAGCTGTGCTTCCCAACCTGCAGTGCTTGGGCTGTGTTTCCAGCCTCATTTCTTCCACTATATGCTCCCAATAGGTTGTGCTGGGGCGATGCTGGGTCTGGGATGCTGAGGAAGTATCCTGGCTAGACAATGCTCCAGTGCGGGCCGGTAGGAAGATTTGAGGGCGAGAAACCAAAGTGATCCATGCCCAGTTCTAAAACCATGTCATGTCCATGCAAAGATCAGGTCTTACTGTCACACATTTAAAGGCATTCTTACAGTCATCTTGCCCGATGATACCCTATTTCTAAGTGTCCAAACATACTGTCTGATGTGAAAGATATGTTTAGGAGACCTGAAATTAAAGAGTTTTAGGTAGTAGGGCTCCACTGCTGTTTAGCAGTGCTGCCCATAGGGAGCACGCATGAGGAGCTAGCTAGAACTCAGCTTTTTTCTCTTTGGTAGATGAAGAGCAAGACTTGGGTGCCACTGCTGGGTTTTGAGTGAGTGGAGCTCTGTAACACTAACTTCAGCCATTTATGGACAATTTGTGGTGGACAAAATCGTGCCTTTATCCACGGGGCATTTCCCAGCCACTGACCCATTCAAATGAAGCTTATAGAAGTCAGATGTGTGTGTCTGTCAACGAGACAAATGTATATGTACGTCAATTCAGGGTGTTTGGTAAAGGGCTCGCATGCCTGTAATGTGACGCTCCAAAAATCAGTTTGATTTGTTACAGTGCTGATTTGTTTGGCAGATGGACAGATTTTGTAAATCATCTAGATGTGGTGAAACTTAAAACTGGTATATTTGTGACAGGATGTTTCAGACAAGTACTCAAATATATTTAATTTGTAGTTTCACAGCTGTAGGCTGTCTGGGATAAATCCTGAGGAGCTGTGTGGTTCTTGTGTTATCCTTCTTGTTACATCTCCTGGTACTGCTCTAGACTCAAGTTTTAACCGTTGCTGAGGATGCCTTGCTAACAAAACTGTGCAACAAGCAGACGTGCAGACAGATCTCCAGAACAAACAACTCTTTTGAACTGTGGGTCACTAGAGAATGTAACTTTTGAAGGGAACCTAGAAAAATAACCCGTAAGCTTTTCTGAGGAGCCATTTCTTGGTCCTTTTCTCCATTTCTCAGGCCTGTTGGCATGCGTGCCATGCTAAGTGTGGCATCTCAGAGCTGTCGCTTAACTGTCTGCTGTTGATACCTTGTGGGAATAAGAGTTATCAGCTATCCGTCCTTTCCCATCATTCCCTCCAGTGGCACCAAGTAGAACTGGCTCCTCAGGGACTTAACTTGCTGGATGGAGATTTCATTGTCCTTTAAACATTGCATAACCCCCCCACCCCTACCTTCTTTATGTACCTGACATGACAAGCTGTGATGGGGAATGGGAGCACAGGCCACTCCCAGAAACAAAATCCAGTTCTCTGTAGCTTTTAGCAATGCCTTTGGACTAAGGTCTGAATTTGTTGGTCATCAGTGCTAACTGTGCAAATTTATGGGTGCAAGAGGCCAGAGAAAATGGGGTGTGAAATTCTTGTCTGTAGATATGCTCCTCAGGAATGACTGCTCAGTGCAAGGATATCTCATCTGGCTGTAAACAAAAAGTATTTAAGTTGCAACACAGCCTGAGGTCTGATTAACTTCTCACCTATTTGTTCAGCAGCTGGGTTAGTTACACAGGCTGTGTTGAGCTCCAGCTGTAGCAGTTCCACAGTTCTCAGCACCAGTTTAAAAATAACTTGGTTGCACCCATCTAAGCTGCAGCCCTAGCAGTAACAGCAAGGGTAGGACAGCACTCACATTAAACATCATCCCAACTGCAGAACCTTGTGAAAAATGCTGTTTATAACCCACCGAGTTTGGTGAGAATGTGAGGACTCCATCTTGTTATTTTTCCCATGTAGAGGGAGCAAAGAACTTGTTTGCATCTGGTAGTATTGCGACTGCAGGCAGGCATCCAGTTACCAAGATGGGCTCTTCCTATCACCTACCCTGTTGGTAAACACAGCTATGAGTGTCCAACAGTAGCTGAGTTTTCTATAGCTATGTTGTTCCAGTGATCTCTCGGGATATCTCCAGATAATTTAGGCACTAAACCATGGGCTTCAGACTATAGAGTGAGGACCTGGAAGAGGAACAGCATAACGAAATGTGCTGGCTAGCTTTTTGGTGGTGTTTGAGAAGTTTCTGAGTGTCCCTGTAGAGCTGGACTACCTCTGCTGCCAGAGGACCAACCTCGAAAGGTTTGGGAGTGCCTCTGGGATGAAGCTAATGCCATCCCTGATGTCTGCCACCAGACATTACCATTCCCCAACCAGGCAGCTGATGGATGAGACACAGCTGGGTTTACACAACCTTACACTTCAGCTGCATGAGTTGTTTGTTCCTCTGCACTGGGCTCTGTCATGTGCCATGCCTATCACTGCATCAATGGAAAATGCAAGAAATCCCTCATGAAGTAGAGTTTTCACCTCCTGTCTTCCCAACAAACCTCTTTTCCTAACTCAGTTCTCTCCTTCACAGGGAGTTAAATTCAAGAAGTGTTCTGCTTGAAGTTTTGCAAGGGTTTGGCAAACACAAAGGCCAAGATGTGCTGGCTGTTTTCATATAGCACTTGGAATGAGCTGTGATCAAAACCAAATTCTCTCCTCTTTAGTGCAATTTCTGGCTCCCTATCTGTGAGCTCCCGGTCTCCCTAGTATCCATTTTTAAAAGAGCCCTAGTGAGAAGCTGGTCAGGGCAAGCATTTGCCTTTTAGCAGAGCTCTACAGTGCTTTAGCACAAGAAGCAAGAGTTGATGTGGACTGGAAGCAGTTGCTTTGTTTGTATTGACTGGCCATGGTTTTTGGCTGCTGGGGGTTTCCAAAGCAAATGAAACAGTATTCATCAAAGCGGGCTGCCTCCCCTACTTTCAGTTGTCAAAAATACTACAAAGTAAGATGGAAAGAAACACGTAATCCTTCATCATCACAGTGAGGATTTACTTGTTTATTTAGATTCCCTGTCTGTTCCAAATGTTCTGCCAGAGAAAGCCCATCCAGGCTCCAGGAGTGCTTGACACACATAAAAAAAAAATCTAGCTGTAATAGGAAATAAATCCAGCAGAAGATAGTGCCTCTCCTCACAGTGCACCAGTGCAGCAATCAGCTGAAAGTCCCACTTGCACAATAAAATATCTCAGGATGCTTTTTGTGGGAAAAAAAGGAAGGAGGCACATGACCCAGGGCAGAGATGGATTTCAGTGGTGGCTCCTCTAGATCAGAAACTTTGTGGTGGGGCTGTCCTTGAGCCCCAGGCACCTCCTCTTTTTCTGCTTGGAAAATGTTGCCCAGGTAGAAAGCACAGAACTTGATGCCTTTGTAGTCAGTGAAATGTGCTCAGTGTGATTCCTCCCACTGCCCTAGGTGGTGGAGATCTCCCTCTTGAAGGGTATCTCTCCCTGCGGACATTACGGGGAATAAAAAAGGAGCCCAGACCTGAGTCTCACTTTTCAGTACTTAAGAGAAGGCAGCTGAATCTCATCCCAAGTGATGCTGTGCATCAGGAGCACAACTCCTTTGCATTGAAACTAGTCAGTGACCTTTGTCACTGTTGTTTCTCATCCCATTCCTATTGCTGCACCTACAAACAGGAGGCAGGTCTGAAATAGGAGACCATAAACATGTCAGTCACATATAGCTGAGCTGAGATGGACCTCTGAGGTAGTTGAGGAAGAACAACTGTCCCACACATGTTTTGCATTTGGACCACCATCCAACACAATGGATTTGAACCTGTGAGCTGCTATTCTAGTTATGCCTTGGGTGCAGCACCTCTGAAGCTGGTTCCTTCTTCTTTTGCCTATCTATGAGCCACAGGCATGAGTGGACATCAAGAGCCTGATGTTCCTACTGGGGGAAATATTGCAATAAGTTGGTAGCAGGTAGAATGGAAGGGGTAGTTTTCAGCCAATGACCCTCCAAAAAATTACTTCTGTTAAAGTTAACGGGATCTTAAATGCTCATAGAAACTGTTGAGATTTTACCATTTAGAGTTTCATCTGAAAGAAGCCCATATAATGAGATATTTAAGACAACTCAGTTCTTGAAAAGGCAAAACCAGCCAGTTCTGAGTTCTGCGGGTGAAGTCCTTATTCCACATGTTGACATAAAGAACAAAGGGAAGGCTCATGTCAAAATCTGGGTTTCTGAAGGGCTGATAAGATGAATCAAATCACCCCTTGGCCTGAAATCCAGTTTCATACCAGAAATAGGGCATCATTCCTCAATAAATTCCTATGTGGGATGGACAGGTCTATCAAAACAGTTCATAAAAGTAATTGTGGATCACCAGTATTTTTAAGATCTACAGTTCTGGGTCTTATCTGATCACAGAAGTGAAAGAGAGGATTTTACTAAAAAGAGTATAAAAAAAGAATTCAAAAAGAAGCATTCTACTTTTGAAGAGCTGTGAGGTGTTTCAAGGAACACCTGAATTAACGCTTGCTTTAATAATTTTTTGTGTAAAGGTCACCTGTTGCTATTGTGTTTCTGCTGTCCCCTCAGCTGATGTGCTCCTCAGTCCAGAAAGCCCTGTTTGAGGAGGAGGACAGAGTGAAGAAGCTGCAGCAGAAAGTGGCAACGCTGGAGAAGCGCAACAAGCAGCTGCGAGATCGGGTGAAGAAAGTCAAGAGGTCTCTCCGGCAAGCCAGGAAAAACACCAGGCACGTGGAGCAGATGAACCGAAAGCTCAGCGAGAAACTTTCCTCTGCAGGTGGTCAGATCCCCTATATTAACTCTCTGAAGCAGGAGAACTCCCATGCTACCTACCTTAAAGTATAATGGAAGGGTAAGTGCTCAGGCCAATGATACTGGTGAATTTTGCCTGCATTAGATCAGGATCTGGCCCTCACACCTTGTCTACACTGTGCTTCAAACCTTGCCTAGAAAATTAATCTGAATTTGCTTCAGACACAGTGCTAGATTAAACAGGAATGTAAACTGTGTTTGGTTGGGTATTGGAGGCACAGCCCAAAACCATGTCCTCACTGTCCTTGGTGGAGATATTAACGTAATACCCATGTAATCTGTGCTTCTCCGCCCTCACCACCCCCC
>NW_020799092.1:76081956-76328463 GCF_003259725.1 Athene cunicularia
CCCCCCACCTCCATCACCAATTTTTTGATGAAAGTGCCAGTTCAGCCCCATGAGCCACTGCAGGCACTTGACCCAGGAGATCCTCTTGGAAAGATCTGGTGACAATTTACCTCCTCCACAGGGGCTGGGCAAGCAAGGACAGGGGGATATATGGAGATGGATGATGTAGGAAGAATGCAGGCATGAATACTCTTTGCTCCATCACCATCCCCAAGTTCTCAACCTCCTTTAAGCTTGGCTAAAGTCTACATCCAGTGTCTGAGCAAAGGCTATGTCTCAGACACGGTCAGTTTGGGCCCCTCTTCAAAATGAAATACAGATGTGCCCAAATTGTCTTAAGACTGTTTTGAAATATCCCTAAATATTCTAAGTAAAATATATAATATTTTTTCTTTTACCAAGAAGTGCCTCAAGGGTCTCAGTAACTCCTTCATGTGCCTTTATCACTGACCAGCCAATAGGGTTGGAAACCATGTCGTATCAGGACTGTGTCTGAGACCTAATCCAGCTCTTGCAGTAAGGAGTGGACTTATCTTAACTATTAGTGGGTGCTGGATCAGGCCCAGCAGACAATTTCAGATCCTGTTTTCAAGCAGGTTTAATTTACAGTGTGGACAAGGCTTCAAGTTTTGTAATCACTGTTTGAGGTATAATGGAGGTTGCTGGGCAGCCTCACTTAGTTACACTTAGATACTGTAGAGACCACATCAATATCAACAGGGCATTAATAATTAAGGTAGTTTATATATGTATATATTTTAAAATCCTATAGAAAATATTTTTATTACACATTTGATATAGTCTAATTTCTTAAAATATGAAGTAAATCCCATTTCTTGGTTATCTCGTTAAAAAAAAAAAAGTCCATCATGTCCTTTATTAGACATTTACAAATGGACTTCTGCTCAAGCAGCATAGGTTAAGGCATCAGTATCCATGGCTGATAATGTTTTCAGCTGTGTAAATGTACTGATACATGTCTTGGGTCTTGGTATTCAACCAACCTTCCTTCATGACAGGGCACTATAAGGAGAGAAAGGTAGAAGAAGAATTTTTGTGTTTCTCTTACCTTCTCAAAATAGTTTTCCTTACTCCAGGCATGGGACCCAAGTGTAGATATGCTTCATGCTTTCTGACAGGGGCAGCCAGCCCTTGCCCAGCCCCAGGCAACACTGACAATCTGCCAGGGCTAAACCTGATTTGTACTAGGTGGACTGATTCTGACATTCTTTAACATAGAGGTGAGGCCCTCAGCAATAACAGTGTGTGGACCACTGCTCTTCTCCTAACTCTCCACACTTTACCAGATCACTACATGGTCTCCATGCTGTGTCTCAGCACTCAGAATTAGAGTATATCCAGGCTACAGCTCTGCTGGACCATGATTTAACTGTCCTTGCACTAGGAAAAGCCCATATCAGCTTTCAACCATGAGCTTCAGTCCAAGCTGAACTCAGAAGTTAAGCCTTCTTTTGGCTTCTAGGATGCTGCTGAGTTTAATTGCCTTCCAGTTTTGCTCCTTTTGGAAATAGACCTTTTTTTTTTTTTTTTTCTTTCCTTTTTTTCTCCACTTCTTGAAATAATATTGGCATTTCTTGAGATTCTGACTCCTCCACAAGCTCCACCAGTTTCAAAGGCTTTACCTACAGAATCAGCACAATTTGAGTTGTTTTGTGCTGTAGTCAGCAATGCTGTTTCCTGAGAATTACTACAGACCTAAGGCTTCCTTAGAAGCCATCAAGAGATTTTAACTCCAAAATTTAAACCTGTAAGAAAGTAACTAATTCTTTTTGGTTTGTTTCTGGTTTCTAAACTGCTGTTTAAATAAATGAACTGGTTTTCCTGGTATAGGTATTAAAAGCTTGTGTTCTAATTTTTTATTAATAAAAATATTCCCTCTGGTATTCATTCATGCTTTATAAATGTTTGTATAAATCTGAGAAAATATAGTTAGTATAGCTACACCTTTGCTATTCTCACAAATTTTCCACAGTGTTGAAAATCTTATTCTTTTTGTTGATATTTTTCCTTTGATGAAAAAATGGGAATTTTCTTCCTATTTCCCCCTTTCTCTAGCTAAAAAAAAAAAAAAAAAAAAAAAAAAAAAAACAGAAAAAAAAAATAATCCCCAAATACAAAATCCAAATGCAATTCATAATGTCCCCTTTGGGTACAAAACCAAAAAGGGTTGGTTTGTTGTGAGTTTTTTTCCTTTCGTTCCTTCTTGGTTTTGGATCATTTCCAGAGATAAGGACCAGCAGTCAGATCAGATCACAGGTTAACATGCTCAACAAGTATCAGGGGATGTCAAGCCCAAATAAAAATGATACAGAAGTGTCACCATTGATTGTCTGTCCCTGCTGGTGACAGTATCTGGAGAGTGACCAGGGAGACTGTATGGGCAGGAAACTCGAGTGTGAAGAGGATGGTGAGTTACGTCCATTCAGACTGATACACATTGCATAGGGCCTGACACAGACACTCATTTTTAGACCCACTCTGAAGCTCTTTCAGGGACCAGTTAATGTGGAAATGCATAAAAAGGGCAAAATTTCATGCCATTTTCCAAATTAATGTCAAAGGCATGATTGAGTTACTCTTGAACAGCTATGTGGGAGAGACTAGGGTGCAGAGGAAGTTGGCATAGCTAGATGGGTTGGCAAGGGATGGTATAGAAACCCAAAAAACATCCTGGGGAAAAAAAGGAAAAAAAAAAGCAGAAGTATTCAAATGAGGAAAGCAATTGGTTAGAAACAACACCGAATGTGGTAGCCCCCCATGAGAAGTTCAAAGATGCTTTACAAATTAGTAACATCTGCTTTTGCAAACACATCAGGAGCTTGAAGGCTGCCAGAACACCTGCAGGGCCAGTGCTAGGGGTTCCTGGAGCAGATGAAGCCAGAACTGGAGGCAAGGAGGGGATTTTCGGCATCTGTGTTCACCATGAAGGAGTTTAGGGATGCTCTCGTGTCTGAATGAATTATTCCTGATGGATCCAGAGGGTAGCAAATTGCAAGGACAGAGAGAGAATGGGTGTGAACAGTAGCAAAGAGTAGACTTAGCTGAGTGATGCTGAGTGAGTGACTGACAACAAAAGTAAATGAAATGCAATGTGGGTAATGTAAAAAGATTAATGAGGGAAAAGAAAAATATTCCTACCTTTTGACATGAAATGAGATGCTCTCAGCTGGCATTAGCCAGCTAACATAATTGTATACAATTAGTGGTCAATTAGTCAATCAATTGGATCGATCCAGTATCATGATGATAGAGAAGCTACTCCATATCATTCTATGAAAACATGGGCTCAACACTTCAGGCAAAAATGTAGGTGAAGTGGTAGGAATTGGTAGGAAAGGGCTAGAGATCATCATTACACTGGTAAGTATGAGGTATGTCCACTTCTGGGATGCAGTGTGCAGTTATTCCCTGTCTCAAAAAAAGTGTCTAACAGGAAATGTATAGTGAGAGGCAACAAGGAAAATCCAAAAACTAGCATAGCTTCATATGACAAGCAACCATATTTTCCAGGACTTCGGGCTGGAGAAGAGAGAGGAGAATTACGGAGGGAAACAGGACAGAGGAAATCTTGGGATTGTCCTCTTTTCACCACCACCACCACCACATGTCTCTGTTGTGCTATTTCAGTCCCTGGTTAAACTTTTGCAAGGTTTTTGTGCCTCATCAGAGCTGAAGTAGATGCTTCAGATGCTGATCTGCACCCAAAAAGCACCTTCTCAGATTTTATAACAGGATTTTCTGGATTTTTTTGAAAGTCGATGCTTAGAGAGCAAAGTGCATCAAATAACCTGTATTATTTTCTCTTAAATCCCAAGTACCACCCTGATTTAACAACACTACCTGGATAGCTCAGGAGGAACCATACAGTCAAGGAGGATTTATGGAGAACACACAATGTTAGCAGCTTTCTTTACTCCTTAACAACAAAACCATTGAGAGGAGAATGACTTCCATATGTTTGAACAATAATTTAGGGAAATAGCCATGTTATTCTGTTTGGGTTTTAGCAGAATGGGGTTTTGGAAAAAAAGTGTACATCAGTGTTTCAGAGTTGTATCACTAAAGCCCATTTCTAATACACAAAACTTCTTGCCAATCTAGGTAATCTCTCATTAATGAGGCAAAAGAACCCAAATTCATTTCTAAAAGTAGCAGAAAAAACATAAAGGGAAAACTGTGGAAAGCAGATAAAACTGACAAGGTATGTCATTCTTTCTTATAATAAATCCAAGTAATTGCAAGGAAATTTCATTTTTTTTCTCCCCACTTAACCCCAATTATCTTAATTTAATCACAGAAACATTGCTATTTCCCTCCAAACCAGACTGCTTTGCGTGTGAAACATTGTTTCCAACATGTGCTTGGGTTTAGGCATGTTCCTAATCCCTAAAACAAACAGGGAGCAGGAGAGCACGTCCCAGCATACGTGGCATTGGAGGGAGGGCTCATTGGCTCCAGTTGCATCGGCTGTGTGAGAAACCAGGGCATGTCGTCCCAACAGGAATTTCCCAGGTGGCATCGTAGCTAATGCCTGGGGAGGCAGGCAGACACAGATGTAGTGGGGCAGGAGTGATGCTGTCTTTCTGAGGAATCATCTTTTGGTGGATCAGGATTTGGTGCAGATGACACCAAGTTGGGTGGGAGTGTTGAGCTCTTTGAGGGTAGGAAGGGTCTACAGAGGGATCTGGACAGGCTGGATTGATGGGCCAAGGCCAATTGTATGAGGTTCAACAAGGCTCAGTGATGGGTCGTGCACCTGGGTCACAACAACCCCCTGCAACACTACAGGCTTGGGGAGGAGTGGCTGGAAAGCTGCCTGGCGGAAAAGGACCTGGGGATGTTGGTTGACAGCCAGCTGAACAGGAGCCAGCAGTGTGCCCAGGTGGCCAAGCCAATGGCATCCTGGCTTGTATGAGAAAGAGTGTGGCCAGCAGGAGTAGGGGAGTGGTTGTCCCCTTGTACTCAGCACTGGTGAGGCTGCACCTTGAATACCTTGTTCAGTTTTGGGCCCCTCACTGCAAAAAAGACATTGAGGTGCTGGAACGTGTCCAGAGAAGGGCAACGGAGTTGGTGAAGGGTCTAGAGCACAAGTCTTACGGGGAGTGGCTGAGGGAACTGGGGTGTTTAGCCTGGAGAAAAGGAGGTCTCAGGAGAGACCTTATTGCTCTCTACAACTGCCTGAAAGGAGGCTGTAGTGAGGTGGGTGTTGGTCTCTTCTCCTAAGGAACAAGTGATAGGATGAGAGGAAACAGCCTCAAGTTGCACCAGGGGAGGTTTCGACTGGATATTAAGAA
The DNA here is from genome assembly GCF_003259725.1 of Athene cunicularia. Classification (NCBI taxonomy): domain Eukaryota; kingdom Metazoa; phylum Chordata; class Aves; order Strigiformes; family Strigidae; genus Athene; species Athene cunicularia. Next base: position 76,087,272 of record NW_020799092.1, read on the forward strand.
AAATGTCCTCACTGAAAGGGTTGTCAAGCACTGGAACAAGCTGCCCAGGGAAGTGGTGGAGTCACCATCCCTGGAGGTATTTAAGAGACATGTAGATGTGGTGCTTAGAGACGTGGTTTAGTGGTGGCCTTGACAGTGTTAGGTTAATGGTTGGACTCGATCTTAAGGATCTTTTCCAATCTAAATGAATCCATGATTCTATGACTTCGTTGGTTTTCCATTAGATGGGCTTGGTGGCATCACACCACTCCTGAGGTGCCTGATGATTTCTTCTAATGAGAGTGTCCTAGCAATTGCTTGCTGTTTGGTTAAGGTTAATTGTGCACAGTGACATCTCCCCCTCTGGTTATCTGCCTGTGAATAGTTTCTTTTCTTTTTACTGAATTTTTCCACAAACAAGGAGCCATTTCTCAGAACAAGGTTACGGTGGTAGTGAATAATTGTTTTGCAACGTTAAAATATAATCAGTGAAGTGACATTTTCTTTGGCAGACTCCCATTTTGGAGTCATGACAAAATTTGGCAGAAGTCCCTTCACATCCTTAACACCATCACCACCCCCACCACCACCCCCCCCCCAACAAAAATCAGCAGGAAGCCTTTGAAATGTTTTGGGTTTGCACTACACACACACTCAGCAAAGCCTTCACAGTGCTTCATGGCTAAATCCACAGCAAATGCCCTTAATGAACCTTCCTGAGCCTGTCTTCATCCCAACTGGACAGTCAGGCTTCCAAACAGAGCAATACAGACAGCCCATGCCAGAGCAGATTTTTATTGTATCTCTGGCCCTAGGATGCCTCTGCAGTGCCCTGGGGCTGGGCATATGCTGGGGGAGGTTAAGGTCTGTGCATTCAGGGAGGTGTCACAAGGATGATGGTGCTCCAGTAAGCTCAGAAAGGAGACGAGGAGTACCTACAGGAGAGACACTGGAGCTGGAGCACTTGTAGGGCCAGAATAGATCTTACAGTGGTGGCTACCAGCACCTGGATGGGACTCCTGGAAAAGGGTGAGCCGTTTGCTATACACTGTCCATCAAGGGTCTGTGTAAGGTGAGGACTCGGTTGTGTCAGTGACATTTCAGTGAGGTGAGAGGAGGTATTCATTTGTTTAAAAAACAGACCCGCAGAGGACTTGCAGGTGGTGAGTGCCCAGGGAAGGCGCAGGGAGACACAGGATGCTGCAGGCAGCACAAAGAAGGGACTGAGCAAAAGCCACAGCATTCAACCCTCTCCCTCCAAGCTCACCAAAACCTCTTGCTTCCCTGGACAAGTGTCTAAACACCGGGCATGGCTATGATTTCAAAGCTTAACTTTGAATTACTGAGAAAAATCAGTAACTTTAATGAGAACAGACCCAGGCAGCACAAGTCTACCGGAAATCAAGGAAAATTCTCTAACCACAAACTGGACAGAGCTTTGGGCTCAGCTGATGCTGTGCCCACAAACCACCCACAAATACGACCAGAAAAACCACATATTGATTGGCTCAGGCATGTGGATATGTATCCTCCATGCCACTCGACTCACCTGGCCATCAGGGAAGGCAGTCAGATCCATCAGACTGGTCTGGAGCTACCCATGTCAGCATGCCCCTAGAACCCTCCAAACCCCTTGGTACCAGGGTCTAGAGTGTGTTTTGTCTTACCACGTTTTGTTGGGAAATTAGGTGTGCATGAGCTGCAGTTCTGCTTGCAATTGCCTAGATGTAACACTACGTGAGAACTGAGTGGAAATTTTCATACAAATAAGAATCTTTCTGAGTGCTGACTGTGCCTTCTGAAAGTCAGATTTATCAGTATCCCATCCTCCTAACACAGAGCAGAGCAAGTCACCCAGAAACTGGCCACCTCGCTGAACACAATTAAGTCAAAAACACCCCATCACACACACTAGAGTAGACAGGCCCTGCAAGCAGGAAGAGGGAAGTGGCCAGGGCCAGTGTTGGGAGAAGGGATTCTGCTTCAAATGAACTCCCTCCCCAGTTCCACCAAAGAAGTTCTCTGAGGGTTTTACAGACAGAATTTGCATTGCAGCAGCTCACAGACTGAATCACTGCCCAGCTGCTGCTATGGCCCCTATGGCACCCTGGCACTTCCCTTCCCCTGGGTGAGATCTCTGCTCTGCTAACGTCAGCCCACCCTGTGTAGGCTGCCTTGTGAAGGTAGGGACACATTACCATGTACAGGCACCATCTCCCTTCACACTGCTCTTCAAAAGCTTGGATGACTTCAAGAGGACTCTGCTAGTGTGTTGCTTGGTGCCCTCTTTTACCAGGGCAAGGGGATTATTACTGTGTCCTCTTCTTGGTCACTAGGGCAATCTATTAAATCAGAAATATTATGAGGCATTTTGTACTTGAGTGTGTTTGGCCCCATTCCCACCAACTTTGGCCCTGTGTCCCTGACATCTCAGGAGATCTGGAGTTGCCTGGCAGGGCTCACAAGAGGCCAAGTCAAGTCCATATCTGTGCACATGTTCACTGTCATCAGGAGCTCCTCCATCCATGCACAGTGGATTGACAGCTCGCTCTCTGCGGGAGTGGGCAGACACTGCGGTGAGGTGTGTCAGTCTTCAGCACCCAGCTGAAGTTTTTAAACTTCACATATAGTTTTTAAACTTCATTATGGACCCAATTCTCCTCTCACATTAGGCAGGAGCAGCAATGACATTCAAGCCACTGCTGATACTGCAGACAAACTGATTTTGCCAAGGTTGTGGCAGATTACAGCTGCATACTGGCATTAGAGTGAAATAAAGCTCAGCAGTCGGAGCTGACCTTTTCTTATCCCAGTCCCTTCAAAAATGCGCAAGTCACCTGCAGCCCTGGGCAAAGACCCCTCTGGGAGAGACATCCTATATCATACGTGTGTTTTGTATCAGCAGATGGCCAGGAGCTGCATAGCTCCAGCTCTGGCACCAGATAAAGCACCATCATGGGCAGCAATGAACAAGTGACCACTTCTGTGGTGGGACCAACCCAGGCTATCTTGCTGCTGACCTGAGTGGCAAATTGGCAACATGGTGAAGAGTAGAGGTGAGCTCAACCCATTGCTGTCAGTGTCCAGAGCACACCAAGTGGCCTAGCTCCTTCTCTATTTCTAATTGCTCTTACAGACTCTTGGGATCCTTTCTGCAAGGAAGGCAGTCAAAAGGAAACCCCAAACCACATGGTTCTGGAAGGCCACCAGCTGCCAAGGTGCAGCCCATAGATCACAGTCTGGGAACAAACGCAACAAAATACTTCACCTTTCCACTGACTATGTTGAGTGCTCAAAACACTTATAATGCTTTAAGCAAGGCTTTGCATGACTGTCTTCCACTTAAAGTCAAGCAAAGGAACCAGGGCACATGTAAATCACTTAATTCATATGACAGTTCAGTGGCAGGTCTGCATAAGAAAAGTCAGGAATCCTCAACTTTTGGCCCCTGCTCCAGTTTCTAAAATTTCCAACTGCTCAAGTGGGGCAGGGAGCGGAGATGCCAGCACATCAGTGAGGGGATGTAGCTCCTTGCAGAGGATGAATCAGAGCGGTCTGAGCCAGGTGCCAGAATTTGGATTGCATATTCTGACAGGAACACACCTAGCTAAACAAAAGGGATGGGACAAATGTACTCTTGGCTGGAGCAAAGCCCAGAGAAGTCTCTTCTGCTCTTCAGCATCAAGAGCTCTTTTGACAGCCTTTGACTATTGAATGTCTTTACACAGTCCCCACACAGAAACCAGGTCCACCCTGGGGACTGCCAAGATTTGGCACTTCTGATACACCCAGGCTGCCTCGCAGGAGGCAAACTGGGGAATCCTTCATGATAGGAACAATGAGGACATCATCCCTTTGCTGTGGCCATGCACAGAGGATGAGAAGCGCTTGGGCAGGTAGGACACCACCTGCAGCATCCCCCCCAGCAGCTCTTCCAGTGCTCCCCATACAAGCATAGGCTGGAAAACCATTGCTTTTTCTCAGTGTTTCCTTGAAGAGGACACATGGTATTTGGAGAGCAGAGAGGATTTTTGACACTTCTTTTTTCCTATTCTGTTCTGTTTACTCTAGCAGATAGGCCATAATCCAAACTGTAATTTTTACAGGACTCAATCAAATCCTGTCTCTGAAATGTATAACTATCTGCCCTGACATCTCCTCTGTGTCCCCGGCCCATGCACATATTTCACAGGCTCCAAGGGAAATGTTTTCTTCTGCCAGGGCTTTGCTCAGCTGAGTCAGTGCTGGAGCCTACACAGTCAGGATTTTCCTCTCTGCCCCCAGCCTCCCTGGCAGCCCTGGTCCCACAGCTGGAATCAGGTCTTTAAACTGCTGGTTGCTCAGTAAAGCGAATCTGCTCTGTGGGTATGAGATCTCAGGCAGAAAAATGGCATCAGAGGCACTTCATTAGCTTCCTGCAGAGCAGTGAAGGAGCTTGTGGGTTGTCTCATGAATTTCTAGAGTAGGAGGGGAGCAGCAGCCTGATTGAAAGGTTTTTGAGGTTATTCATAGAATCATAGAATGATTTGGGTTGGGAGGGACCTTAAAGATCACCTAGTTCCAACCCATCTGCCATGGGAGGGGCATCTTCCACTAGCCCAGGTTGCTCAAAGCCCCGTCCAACCTGGCCTTGAACCCTGCCAGGGAGGGGGCAGCCACAGCTTCTCTGGGAAACCTCTGCCAGTGTCTCACCACCCTGACAGTAAAGAATTCCTTCTATCTAATCTAAATCTACCCTCTGTCAGTTTAAAGCCATTACCCCATGTCATATCACTACATACCCTTGTAAAAAGTCCCTCCCCATCTTCCCTGTATCCTCTTTAAGTACTGCAAGGCCTCTATAAGGTCTCCCTGGAGCGTTCCTTCCACCAGGCTGAACACCCCCAACTCTCTCAGCCTGTCCTCACAGAGGAGGTGCTCCAGCCCCCTGGTCATCTTCATGGCATCCTCTGGACCTGCTCCAGGAGGTCCGTGTCCCTCTGATGTTGGAGGCCTCAGACCTGGACACAGCACTGCAGGGGGGGTCTCATGAGAGTGGAGGGGAAGAACCACCTCCCTCGACCTCCTGGCCACACTTCTTTTAACCTTCATGGCCCAATTTCTTAATCTTTCTCACCCAAGAGGTAAGAGTGCGTCCAATGTACCAAGATGCTCCTGCAGGATCTCCAGTGGGCTGGGAAGAGGAGAGAGGGACCCTATCACCAAGCTGTGCCAGGGCACACAAGGGAAGGGCTGGACAAGTCAAAAAGGGAGGAGGGAAGCACAGACCAGCAGGTTGTCCCAATCACTTATTTGTTTCAGATGACATTTCTGTTCCACTTTCCCTGCCCAGAGAATAGCAGAGAGCCTCCAAGGGAAAAGGATTTATTTGATCTGCTATGCTAGTAAAACCCAGGCAGACAACGGAGATGATGACATGCTTGATCTCTGCTCACCGTCCGATGACAAACACATGACCGCATCACCAAGGGGTGCTTGCTTGAACTGTTCCCATGCATTTCCATGGGAACGGGGCAACTGTTTTGGTTTCTTATTTTTAATATTTCTTTTATGGTTATTTCTGAAATACCCTTTTAGCTGAAGACTTGGACTCAAGAGATAAGGAAGAGGAAATGTCACGGACTGTTGTTAAAAAATTATTTTTCCCAGTTCTTGATGCCAGGAAAAGCAGCTCTTGCTGGAGGAAAACAGATCATGAGTTATGCTCTCTTCAAATTGTTTGTTTCAGAGATGTTAGAAATTGCAATATGCACCAATGGGTATAATGGCAGCAATGAAAACCTTTTCTGTAGTAAAACTCTTATAACCTGATCTCTCTTCTATTGTGCATATATAGGTGATTCAGGCTAGTTTTAGGATCACAATCTATTCTTCTTCACATACGCAAAATGAGGGCATCACTTTGCTCCTCACAGACATGAGATAAAAAGCTGATTCCTGCCTCAAGAAACAGATTTTATAATTGTGGCTGGAACCAGCACTGCTTCCCAGGAGATCAGGACAGCTGTGATTTTACAGCACTTCCGGTATTTACACTGTTCAGGTTAAAAGTTTTCATGCTGGTGCCAGTCTCTGCCTCAGTGCATGGAAAAAGTAGTTTCCAAACTGTCAACCACCTCTGGGGCTGTCTGCAACTGGAAAACATTTTATTTTTCTCTAAATGTTTTTGCTGCTTTTTTTACCATCCCCATATTTGGAGCAAAGAGCTGGAGTTTGATGAGGACATTTTTATATCAAGTCTATTATTCCTGTGGAAAACCCACCCCAATTCAGACAGGTTATAATGAATGGTTAAGAGTTCTGCGGCTGCAGACACTCATCCAAGTCTCCCTCTTAATCAGCTTTACTGTCCCAGTCTTATGGACCACACTAGTACTGGCCACTGGTGGGATTCCCAGCATTGTACCACAGCTGGGTAATACAGCGCAATACGATGGTCCAAGGGGTGCCATTTGCTAGAAGTCTCTGCCAGAAAGTACTGTCTGTAGTTTCACCCTTGTGTCACCTGTGGCCAACTTGGTACCTCAGCTTGTGGGAGAGAAAAAGCACCACTGATCTGGAATTGCTCCAAGATGTAGGGTCTCGTCAAAAACTAATCGCCTCATTTGTACTGAGATTTAGGGGAACAAGGGCTGCTTTCCGTGCCTGGAAGTCTAGAACACCAGGAAACCTCTCCTAGGTCAGAAAGACACCTCCTGATCTCTTGTGTTCTTGTGACATGAGACGGCATGGCAGTATCAGCTGCTTTTGCTCATAGCTCTGTTGTTTGAGATGCTCTCATAATCCATGTGCCTCCCACAAGTAGGTCATGGTTGCAGCAAACATGAACCACCATGCGCTCAGTGCTATAGCACTGCACTTAGCCCGTCACAAAGCAGGGTTGTGAGCCAGACAGTGGTTGGGATGAATTAAATTAATCCACCTCCTGAGCTGCTGGATGGTGACAGAAGGACACTTAAAGGTGTTGTCAATGAGGTGGACAAATTGGTAAGAGCAGTTTGGGACAATCATCTTTAAAACCCTCATGACAGATGTCTCCAATAAAGCACTTGATTCAGATTTGTCAGGACAAGGTCCAGAGCATCAGTCAGACATCACGAGCACACAAAATCCATCTGAGACCCAGAATTACATACATCTCACCTTCATAAGGCAACAATGGTATTGCCTCTCTGGGCCCCGTTGCAATGGGAATGGCACAGGTTGAGCTGCCAAGCACACTAAGGGATGTATAGCATATGATATAATAATATAATGTTATGTTTCCACTGTTCTTTCAGTCAAACCCTGCCTCACAGGTACATCTGGACAGGAGAGATGTTTAACGATCACTGCACGTGCAACAAGATAATTTAAAACAAAAAATGAGAAAGGATTTCATAGTGTTTGGAGACTGGTTATGGGAGCAGATTGGAAACCCCATGGAAAGGGTATAGGGACTCTGATGAAGAGTGTTATGGTTTCAACAGGGACTGAGCAGTGGTAGACGGTCAATGCAGGCACCAAATCTCTGGCAGTACAGGTCCTCCCAAATCAGACAGTCACCCTGGGAGGAAGACAAGACCCTGCAGAGACAGACCGAGCTGCTGGGCTAAACCCTGCTGTATTTCTGTCTCCCAGAACAGCCTTGGTGAGATGATTTACCAGGCATCACCAAGTGCTTTCACTGAGACCATGTAGAGGACACAGCTAGCACGGGCAGGCACATGCAGAGGCAGCTACCACGTGGCACCTATAGATGCATGCATGGCCGCTGTTTGGGACAAAGGGACATCCCAGATAACTGAGCAGCTCCTTTATTTCAGTGGGTACCTAAGGAAATAAAATGGTAAATAAATAATATTAAATAAAAATAGACTAAATAACAATAAAAAGATGAACAATATAAAACCAAAACAAAATCAGTATTAGTAAAATAATTTGTAACAAAATTGATAACAATATAGATTATTTTTAAAATAAACCCCATAAGGTAGGAGCCAGCCAATACTGCCATCTTGATGACTGTGGTTTTAATATATGACCTAATACAGAGTTTAGCATATGATTATATGCACGTGGATGATGGGAAGTTAGAAACCATGGTTCAACACTCTCCTCAGCACCCATCATTCTCACTGAGCTGTCACCTGTGGCTGAAGCCCCAGGCTGGGAAGGGACCCTCCACACAGACCTGGACAAAAATACAGCCAGAAGTACAAAAGTCACAGGACCAGCTGTGAGGAACAGGGTTTTGAAGGCTGGTGGCACCAACACTGACCAAAACAGGGAGAAGCCTTCACATCAAAGCCTGATTCAGGTGCTCATCTTGTGATTTTAATTTAATATTAAAGAGAATAAGCAGCACCCAGTCTCAGGACTGGCAGCTTCCAGGTGAGTACACATATCCAGATGAAAATCCTGAAGGTGCCAAACCTGGAGGATAACATACACTGATGTGCTGCGACATGCATGAACACTTCAGCAGGTATCTATACTCAGGGTACGTTGGACAAGCACAGACAACAAATACCCAACCTGTTGAGATACAGCCTGAGGCAAAAGACATCAGCACCACTAATGAGGTGTTTGACATCTGCCAGGAGCCTTCACAGCCTCTGCACAATTATGCAGGTGAATGTAAGGAGGAGATAATACATTAATAGTGGCTTGACATGAACCTACTGAACCTTACATGCTGTGTGCAAGGGCTGCTCTTCTTGCAGACTTGTGGGTCATCTGGGGCCAGGGTACCTGGGGAGGGAAACAATTTTCACACATCCTCTTACACCGAATCCACCTGCTTCAGGCGTATGCAGGCAGTGGTCCTGCACACCTCCAGCAAAGCCTTGGCAGTGACAAAGTGAATGCTGCTCAGGAACTGGAACTGGACCTTCTTGCTCTGCAGAGCAGCACGGCAGCCCAACCCATGGCTGGGGCTGGGGGGGCCTCACTCAGCAGGGCTCCTTGGGGTGCAGGGGAAACCCCAGCTGCAGAGCTCCTTTGCTGCATGACTGGCCCCAGGATGCCAGGCAATGCCCAAGACCTCAGATGTCTCCCACTTGGTCTCATCCTTGTGAGTGCAATCATGGAAGGTCCAGCCTTGCAGCTACATCCGACTCACAAGAGCGAGGTCCCTCCCCAAACACAGGGGGAGCAGATGCTGTTTGCTACAGGGGGCTGGCATGTTGTCTCAGCTACCAGCTATCAGAGTCACAGAGCAAAAGCAAGTGCACCCTCTCCACATTTGCTTACACATCTCCCAAATCACATTCAGTAAGGTGCAAAACACATCAAAGGCAGAAAATAAAAGGCTATCCTGCAGTGGACATAAACCTTGCTCACTTTGTTTTCCAGGCAAAAACTAAACCAGCATGCATTGTGTTGGCTTTACAAATATAACGTACCTTCTCCCGAACTCGTGGGTCTGACCTAGTAGGAGGGTTTTTATACCAGCCACAACTGTGCTAAAATGCATACTGTGAATTCAGATGCAGTCAGCTTGGGACTTGCAGCGGTGAAGGCTGTGCGGCACTGCAGTCAGAGCTGGGGGCAGCCCAAGGACAGGCCATCAGGCTTCCGGACCCAGCCCTGGTCAGCAGGGCAAGGTTAGTGCTGAACTCAAAGCACCTGTGACGGGTACCTAGTCCTGTGCACCAACTCGGGGGCTAAAGGGGCTGGAGGAAGGAAAAGGTAATCACGCTGGTTTAATTAAAGACAATGGAAGCTTTCCAGCCACATCATTACAGACCATGTGGAGACTAAAATTGCTGTCCTGCTAAAAGGATAAAATAAAATGCATTGTCACGCTGGGGCTCAAGCTGATCTGAACTTTGTATTCCTCATCTGCTGTATGCTCACTTCTTGTTGTTTTTAATGGGCTGCAGATAGTCTTTGGTTTCACAAATTTATCTTCGAAGCAGATTCTTTGTATTCTGTATAGAAATAGGCTTCAGGGTGTATGAGCAGAGCTGGTGGGGGGCTTTGCACTGTTGATAAGTAATGATATTTTCTCTGCAGCAGGAACCAGGGTCAAGTGGGACGCGATGTACGTTCTTCACTGCTGAGCAAGGAGTGGGAGGAAGCAGCATATTTCCACCCATAAAACAGGGGGACATTAAGACGTTACAGGCAGCTTTGGCAACACAGAGCTCATTAGCCCAGTGCATGGAAAATGCACTGCGGGTGCAGCAGGCTTGCTGGAAATTTGGTTGGGAAAAAGCGGTAAAGCCCTGTGCAGGCAACAGGAAGAACCCAGTGGTGATGGAGGGCAGCCACGACAGCCAAGGCTCTACCTAAAAGGTCCTCTACCATCTGGGCACCAAGCAGCCAGGAAAGAGAAGGGGGACGAGACAAATTATTTTGGATATGTTGAAAGGTTCCCAGAACAGGAGAGATTCTCAGGGTGTGCTCTAGCCACTGGACTGAAGTTCACTTCGGGGATCTAAATAGGTTTTTAGGTATTATCCTAAACGACTTGCATGCAAAGTCGAAAGAGGTCTAAAAAGTGGGAACTGGAACCCAGGTTTTAGTTTCATATTTTACAATTTTCTTCCATCCATTCCTCTTCTGTGGGGATGTTTGCTGTTGTGCTAAGTTTTCTCTTTCTGAGGACATGTATTTGGAGGAAGAGCCAAGGGCATTGCAGATTGATTTTCTCAGTTTCACTCAGACTCCATGATATGTGGCAATTCAGTAGGATAAGCTCATTCCTTTTTTCCCTTTTTATGGATTTCATTAAGAAGCATGAACAGGCAAAAATCCCTCTAAGCAATTACCAGACTAATTTGCTAGACTTTCATTAAAGCAATTAAAGATAGAATGATGCAATGACCCAGTTCGGGACCCAATTAAGACTGAATCAATAAATCAGTAGGTTTAAATCACCACCATAAGGCCATAGATAATCAAAACAAGTTATGAGGCTGATGCTAAACAGAATTACTGTATTAACATTGACACAGGAGAATTTAAAGAATGAAATACTTTCCAGTTGAGGTGCCCAGATCATCTTACTACAACCAACACTGTGGTGATGGGCACAGCCCGGTACAGGTCCATCAGCCTCCTGGGGAGCATTGCCAGAGTGCACAGCAGAACAGCCCTCCACCATGTGGTAGCCATATGTAGCCCTGGGCACAGTGACTCCTAGACACAAGTGTCAGGACCCTGTTCATCTGCTCAGCCACATTTGGAGCTAAATCATCTCGTCGGACTGCCACCACCTTCTTTGCACAGAGAAGTAAAGCCCCCAGGTGTCCTGTTAACAAATCCTTAACCAGAGCTATTGACCCTTTCTTGAAGGTCTTTGTCTTTCTTCCATCAGAATAGCTGAACAGCTGGTTCTGTCCATAGATTTAATGTGAACCATTGGCAAACTCAAGCACATGGCACCTGCTGCATAATGTCTTTTCTACCCCAAATAATCCTCTAGCCAGCATTGTGGCAAGTCATCCTTCAAGAAAGCATTTAGACTACCAACCTTATCAACACATATTTGCACAGATGCTCATATTCTCCGTGGAAAAAAAAAAGAAGCAAAACAGAGAGTGAAGGTTGAAAGTAAAATCTGAATTCCTTTTTTGTTCCTTGGGATTTTTGACTAACTTGTTCATTACCTGGACTTATTAGTGAAGGTTAGGTCAATGCTGCATTCTGTTGCCCTGGACTGGTGAAACCCATAACCAGAGAGGTTGTAGTGTATCTATCATTAAAGATATTCAAAAGCCATCTGGACATGGTCCTGGGAAACCTGCTCTAAGTGACCCTGCTTGTTGATGACCTCCAGGAGGTCCCTACCAACCGCAACCATTCTGTGGTTCCATCTTGAAATCCCTGCAAAGCAGAACAGAAATGAGCATCTAAGTATTACAAATACTTAGGGAGGAAAGAGGACTTGTAAATCCCTCAACACAAGCCTCCAAGGTGCTCATCAGTTGACTCAGCAGTGGATTCTGATGTTGACATGTTTGGTGGCAATGAAGTTAAACATTGTCCTAAGAATTCAACCTTAGCCTGTTCATAACTGAATTCTCTCTCTCTAGATATTTTGACCAAAAAGTACTTGAAAGCTTGTCCTCTTTCTTCTTTCCACACTTGAAATACATGATAAAATTCTATAATTTGAGTACTGAAAAGGCATAGTAGCCTAGTCCCAAACCATCTGTTTATGCCATGCTGTCTCTGCTTTGGTCTGACATAGACATTATAATAATGTAGTATAATATAATAATAATTATTATAATAAATAATAAATTGTATTGTATTATATATATTACAACTCCAGTGTGTGTACATCACGTACTTGTGTTCTATCTGTTGAGAACAGGAGTTTATCCATCACCTCCCATGGAAAGTCAGTATGGGTTCACCACGATTAAAACTTTGGTGGCACGGATTTTCCCTGTGGTGGATCAGGGATGCAGTCTTGAAGTCTCTCTGTTATAAACATGATATGTGACTCTTCAGTACAGAGGGTACCTTCCCAGCTGGTATCTAACAAAAAGAAGTATTTTTTGAGGTTTTTTAAGCATTTCTGGTCACTGCTAGACTGCAAGCTGAGGCAGACATGTGAACACAGCTCCTGCTTCTTCCTTAAAGAAAGAAAATGAAAAACATACAAGAGCCTATATGGCGCCAAAGAAAGCACAAAGCTCATGAGTTTGACAGGAACAACAAATTACCTCTCAGCTCCATCATTATTATTATTATTATTAATAATAATAATAATAATTTCCCTAAACAAAATTCATTTATGAAGAAGGTAAATGAACCATTAATTGACCATAACTTTATCAGAATATTGCAATTATAAAAAGAAAGACCATAAAGATTAAAAAAGAAAAGAAACTTAGAACTCAGGATAAGTAAACAGAGTTTGGAAGTCAGGAATTTATCCCACTGTAATCCATAAAGCCCAAATGCCAAACAATCTGGAAATACTCAGTTGAATACTTGCAGTGCTGATCCAGATGGTCCTTCTCTCCCACCCCCACAGTTATAAAGAATGGTTATCATCACAGTAACTCAGCATTGTTGAGAATCCCCACCAAAACAAGGACTCAGATGTGCTGGGCAGGGCACATACCCACAGCAATGAAGGTGGATCTTCTCCCAGAGGGATTACCAGAGCTGGGAGGATGCATAGTGTGATGGGAACAGCATGTCCCCTTGTCCCTATGGCAGCTTATGGTGTCCTGGGATTGATCTGGGGCAGTGCAGGCCCGTGTTCTCTCCTCATGAGTGCCCGAAGATATCCTCACAAGCCCATATCTGGAAATATGGTTTTGTGGATGCACAGACAAGCTGAAAGGTAGGGTTGGCCTTAAGGATGGAATTCAGTGTAGGCATAACCAGAGCAAAGGTAGGACTGTCTACGCTGCAAGGAAGTCTCTTCCTCAGCATCACTGTGGGGTCCTGAACCACAGGGGGGGTCTATCCCTGCTCAGGTTGGATGGTCTTTGAAGTTGGGCACCTACACATGCCCTGCTTCAACAAATATCACTCATGCAAAACTCCTCTTGACTGCAACAGAATTGCTGCCCACAGCCTAGCAATGCCCATTGGACCACTGGTTCTGCTGAAGGACAGTGCTGAAGAACAAATGAGCTGAGCAATGGGCTTGGTATAGCCTGAAGAAAGGCTGATGTATGGCATAAGCCAGACCCTCCATGCATACCAACACTCAGACAGCCTTCAAAGTAAGGACGGTCTGCTTCCCTCCAGTCCAAGCATGGCTGTGGATCTTGGCAAGGTTGCAAGCATAATATTTTCTATAGCCCCATCTCAGTCCTGTCCCTTTGGCTTCTCTGTACTGACATTTTATCTCACTTGTTTCAAATAGCAAGAATTTGTTGCTGAGCCCATAACAGTGAAGAAAACGCACAAAGATCAAGTAAATACTGACATGACATCAAGAGCCTATCTTGTAGCATCAGGATTTCAATGGTCCTGTGGTGATCTGTCCTGTTTCACTGGGAGCTAGGAAAGCTTAGCACACACCGGGTGGCCATTGACCCTCTGGAGGAACCTGCAATTTTGAAACGAGCCATGAAAAGAAGGTGCTCCTGGCCAAGATTTTAATATAAATTTAATTGTGAAATGTGGGATAGTCCTTCAACTACCTTAAGCCTGCAGAATTTGAGACAAGCCAGGAGAGCTAACTTACACAGGTGGGATTGTGGTCTGAATAGGAAGGGATGGTCAGAGTTCAGGCTTGTCTCATATGGGAAGACTGTGGAGTCTTTCTACAGGATCTGCTGCTCTTCCTGACACTGCAAATCATGTGTCTGTGTCACACTCCAACTTCAACCTGCTCCCTACCAATATCTTTGTACTTGGATTTACTTTTCCAAAGAGGTATCTTCCCATGGATGTGCTTTTCCAGAGCACAAATGGGAGATCATCTCATCTGTCCCGGTGCAATCCAGCATCTAATCCTATTTCTGTTGTCACAGTTGCATACCACATCTCTGAAATAGTAATCAGATTGGTTATGGTGGTTGTTTCTTCATTCACAATATAAAAGGTAATTTGCCTTTCTCTTTATATTGCTGTGTTGGCCATTATCACTACTGTTCATTTCAACTCTATTACTGAACCATATGTCTAAAACCACCTGGTTATGACCACAAACATGGGCCCACCACTATGTTGTGTGCCTAAAAATGCTTGTATGGGCATAGTAATTTTTCCAGCTATTTTTAAAGGAGAAGGAATTCTTGTGTGCCAGTGAGTGAAAGCCAGAAAATCAGAAATAAAAATGGGGAAAATTTAGAATGAGAGGGGAAATAAAAAAGCAAGACAGAACACACACTGGGACCATGGTCTGGAGGAAAAAGAAGCCAATGATGGAGTGCACACAACAGCCTTTGGAGACCACTGCTGACTGCAAAGGGATTTGGAAACGCTGGTTAAGATGCCATCTCCTTTCACAATTCCCACCACAGGCTGTGTGAGTCACCAGGACCAGCTCAGAAGTGCAGCACTCTCCAACAACTGCATCTCCTTTACCCAGCCTCATACAGATATTCTCCACTCCTAGGAGACAGCCATGTCTCTATATGTTGACATTCAACATCACTTCCAGCAGCAGCTTTAGGAAACACCTGAAGGACAAATCATTCTTTTATCCATTTCCCTATGGAGTAAATTGGGCAGGAAAAAAAATCTCACTGTCCTTGGGGACATAAAGGGACATTGTTGCACAAAACACAATGGAGCAGCCATAGAAACGATTCATTCCCCTTCTTGCACATGTGTGGAGCCTTATGCACTCAGAAACATCAGACTTCACATTGGGGTGATTTAATTGGATTTATTGGAGGAAAACAATTAGTCATCCCTTTAAATTGTCATTATGATAGAAATCTTGATATGTATACATGATTGTCAAGGCAGAGAACCACTTGCGATGTAGCCCCATTAACAATTTGCAGTATTGCAAACTTATGCAGATAAAACTTTTGCAATGCCTTAATACATGCATGGAGTAAATACACATTCTCTCTTCTGTTTGGACATGGATGCTGTTATGAACTTGTATCAATCACAAGACCTGCAATATTAGGCACACTGACATTCCTTGATTAAGATTTAAGCCTTTGTAGAAAACATGCTTGCATTTTCATTAAAAGTCAACTGAGAGATGTTTTACAGTTGGGGATATTTGGGGAGTCACTAGTCTGGACAAACTTGGCTTTTTTTCATTGTTTGCTGACCCAAATCAAATACCTATCTAGAAAAAGGCCCAAACTGACCAAAATGCTATTTCTCAACTAGAGGCTGATGTAGAACAGGATGCTGACATTGCATTGACCAGAAACATGACCCACACCATATCTCCTGATACACTGAGCTACAACTTTCCATACTCTTCAGTTTGGGAGACAGGCTACAGCTTGATCTAGTAAGACATAGCATGTGTGATACCATGCTGGGCTCAGGGGATGCAGATGAGAGATGGAAAAGCTCGGAGCTACCCTGAGCACTCCCCTAGGACCTCTCACCCGCCAGAAATCACAGCACACATCCACCGCCTTATGGAGCCCTGCACCACATGCTGCCTCAGCAATCTGAACTCAGGCTGATTTACAACCATTATTAATGATGAATTTTTATGGGCTTTGGCAATGGCACAGCATCCTGGCTCAGCACCAGCCTTGAAGGTGGGCTGAAGCCTTCTTGGTGCTTTCAGCCACCACAGCAATCCCTTGCATAATTTCCGAAGACTGAGACTTGCTCCCTATGCCACTGGCATGGTGCTTTCTCTCAAGCCCCATGCTTGGCATGTCCTTGCTAGGAAACCAGAGCAATTTCCCAGCCCTTTCAGATGGTTTTACTTTGAGTATCTTCCACACTAACACAGCAACCACTCAGGAGCTGGGACCAATACCCTGCTGATGCCCGCATGAGGATTGGGCCAGAGGTACTACAAGTACTGTATGGCCATCCTGTACCCTGCCTTAGAAAGACCAGCACAAATGAAAATCGGTCAATGATTAAGGGAGGAGAAAGCCAGGGCTTGATTTCCATGTGGAAGAAGGAAAACTAGAACACCAAGCTCTTCCACGGATAAACGGTGGTACTATGTGGAGGTTCATGGATTAAATGCTATGCTAAAAGGTGGTGATGCTTTAGAAATGATGGGATAATTAGCTTAGCTCTCTGCCCTACTCTGCACAGGCAAATAATCACAGCATCTTGGTCCCCAAAATGCAGTTCGTTCTGCAACAGGTGAGAAAAAAATATCTTGCAGGAAGAGAAAAATCATGAGTGAACCAGTCTAAGTTCTGACTAAGAAAAATGAACCAAATGAAAAAAAAAATAGACACACCAACATGGTTCTTGGTAATCCTGAGCATTAGCAACTCAGAGAAGGAATTTCTGACGTGGATCAATTTTTTAAGCATTGTATTAAAAAAGGGACCCTCCCCTCCCCGACTCCCTGTTTCTAGACGTGTGTACATGACTGCTGCATAGTTTTAAGCTGCTCTGGATGGTGACTCTTCCTGTACATGCTGCAGAGCATTCAACAGAAAGACAAAATACATTACCAGGCTTTGCAGTATCTTGTTTACAAAACATCACCTTTTGCATTTACTCAAACTTAACGATGGATTTTGAGTTACAAAAACACTGAGTCATTTAAAAGCAAAACGTAGAAGTAAATCCCTTGAAGAAAAGGTTGGGTTGAATGTGCATAAAGAAAAGGCTTGGGAAATACAGAAACAGTGAACAGCAGTTTAATACATGCAGTGCAGTATCATGCATTTATTTGACATTTGATGTCATAATTAGTTCAGCAGTGTTTTTTCACAATGCTTGCGAGCGTACATGCCCTGATTCCACTCTGGAGTATGGAAAAAACGTAAGACCTGCTCTTCTGACCTTATCATTTATGAAGAAGAGGAAAAAAATAGCTACCTGGACAGATCAGTGGCACGGTTCATGGTGGGGAAGGGGCCTTGAAAACCAGAGTCTGGGTTAAACAGCCTTTATCCTCCGTTACAAACACTACACAGCTTTGATCCAACCATGAAAAGTCGGACCAAAAAACCAGAACCAACTCCTGATCTCCCACCAGTGGGATCTGTGATCCCTGGGGCCACAACATACACACACACACACACATCACACACACACACACGCACGCACATGTGTGTCATGGAGACCAGACCACCCTGGCAGACAGGATGGGAAGGCAGGACCCTGCTGCAGGGATGCGGGAAAAAATGAAGGGGATTGTGTAAAACTTGCTGCTGGGCAAGAAATCTGGAATGACTGTTTACCAGGGGAAACTCCATTTGTGCAACGTTTGCGAGCAGGCTGCCATTGCCTCACTCAGCCATTGCTCACAGTGATTTGCCAACTAGTGCTCCATGTTCAGTTTTGATGCTGTTTTCCTTGGATGCTGCAGTTTGTGTGTGTTTCCGCTCTTTGCTTGAATGATTATAATTCTCAGCATCAATTTTCTGGTGCAAATAAGCGTGATAACGATGGCAAGACTCCCTTCCCATGAATAATTTCTGGGTTGCATTCAGGCCCCAATTCAGATGGATAAAGACGCATGGGAGCAAGAATGCAAGTAATCCCATTAAATGAGAATTTCCATACACTGAAAGGAAGATACTTCTGTACCTCAGGGCTCAGTCTAGAAACTGTTATTTTGCCAGTAGATGAATCCCCCGACTCTTTGGAAAGAGCAAAAGCAACAGGCTACAGTCTGCACGAACTTGTTGGCAAAGTCAATCTGGTGTTTCTATGCGGTGCTCACCCAGCGCTGTGCAGGGCTGGAGTCATTATGACAGGGGGAAATAACAGCACAGGTTTCCCTATATCGGATCTAATTAATGCCAAGTTCACTCAAAAGCACAATATTCTGCCCACTCACCAATGGCTGAGAGTTATCTGGCTTTCCCTGGGGGCTTGTTTGACTAAAAATAGGGTCACACTTAAGGAAGGGGCAGCCTCAGGACCAGCTGCCACTACATTTCTTGGGGCACCCTGAAGGGTCATGTTTTGGTTTGCAGAGGGTTTGGAGAGAAAAGCCAGAGATTAGGGGATGTGTTGTCTTCTGGGGCTGGGAAAAGCTCAGGACAAGCCTTGAAGTCCCTCAGGACCAGGCAGGAGCCCAGAAGGGGAACTGGGTATAGTAAAAATACTGTCAATAGGCATGGAGGTATGCAGGACACATGCACAGTGGAAACCCCTATCTAATGTCTACTGCAGAACTACATGGAGATGTCTACCAGTGGGCTGACATCCCTTTTTGTGATTTGATTCATGTCAGGAACGGACCTCTATCATTGCTTGGTTTTATTTCAGCACCACAACCATAACAGACACACAAGGCATAGGTAAAATCCTACTTTTTTTTTTTTTTTTTTCTGCACCCACTACTCTAATGGCACCTGTACAATAGCAACCAGGACAGACAAGACATCACCAGCAGAGTAACACAGTCTCAGGAAAGCATTACTGCCAGGTTTTCCCCACAATCCTACTTCCCCACTAGCCGTGCCGTGGGGCCAATATCCGTTTCGTGCTGTAGAAGGGGTGATCCAGCAGAAAGTTAGGATGCACTGGGAATGAAGTCACATGCAAAATCAGCAGCGGAAGCCCCTGCCACTGCAATACTGACTTTCAGCTCGCAGAGTTCACGGGCAGCCTGTCCTCACAACTTCTTCTGCAGGCTAAGGGGCCAGCTGGAGGTTTTCTGGATTTTGTTTTCCCAGTAAGAGCACTGCTGTTGGCATCAGAGATGGCCTCTGTGACTCTGGAGGTAAAAATCAACAATCAAAGCTGCAAGCAAAGAAAAAGAAGGGGAAGGAGCTGAGGAAAACAAGTTACAAAGGAAAAACACATCGGTACCAGTAAAGTAAAGCAGGAAAGGGTAACAGACAGGTGAGTCCAGGCTGAAGTCCTCATGTGAGAAGCAAATCACACATTGTTTAGTAGGACAGTCAATTGGGAAAGTGCCCAGAGGGATTTTGCTATCTGCTCCTTCATGGCAAGGCCAATTAGGAATTTTTTTGAATCTTATACCTTGGGGCTACTAGCTCTTTCCCCACATGCACACATTATTTACTCCTGGCTTTGCATTCGCCTGTGAGAGTGGCTGAGCAGAGGTGGATTGGGGCAGGGGAAAGACACGCAACAGCACTGAAGCATCCCTGGCAAGTGATGCTGGAGTATTTGCCGTACCAGGCTGTGCTGCCAAGGGGCAAACAGCTCCAGCCTCCTCCTTAAATCTGTCCTGGGTGCTGATAAGTCAACCCAGTTAACAGATTTACCCAGATTTAAACTGCGAAGTTTTAACCAAGAGATGCTTCAGGACTCAATGACAGGAGAGATCTCTAAGCGTGTAGTAAACCCCAGCCAAGTGTCCAGCTGTGTTTCACTCATACAAAAGAACTTCCCACTACTCAGATCTGTAGCAGAAAGAAACAATTTTGCTTTTAAGTGCTTCTGTTTCTTGTCTTAAGATCTCAGCAGTTGATAACAAGCCAAAGAGAATGACAATAAATTACACAACTCTGGCAGGAAGGAAACCAAATCACCCCAATTCCAAGTGTGGAAGGAGAAAATACCCCTCCCAACAGAAACCACAGAAAGCATCCAGCGAGGAGGGACAGCCAGTGTATGGGGAACCTCCCCAACTGCAGGCGGCATGTCTGCCTTTGCTCCTGTCACTGCTCTTTGTTTTGCAGATGGAAATCCATTTGCTTTTTTTGTTTTCTGCAAAATACACTTAGATGCTGTATTTTGATTACTGGCCTCAGCAACTACATCAAGTTCAAACCAGACCTCAGATTTCAGAAGGCAAAGAGAGAATGTTTGAACCCTAATCTTTGAAAAAAACTGCACAAAGACAGAAATATTCTCTAACCAAATCCTGCTTTTTGTTGCATGCATGCGAACATGGGTAAGTCCCCTGACTTCAAACTGGAGGACTGCCTATTCACATCCGTGCAGATGGAGCAGAGTAGGACAGCTGAGCTTACGTGGGTTCAAAATAACTTGAATTTTTTAGGATAGATCTCTCTCCTAAACTAAAGCTTCCTTAGGCTGGTAAAAGAAAGTGGTCTTAGAATGAGTTTAAATTATATTATACTCATTTTCAGACACCTTTGGAGCAAAACATAAAGAGCCCTGAGGGTAAATGACAATAAAGCTCTTCCTAGTCTTTATCAATGGAGCAGGAGTATATGGTGGCAGCAGCCTGGGGATGGGGACCTGAGCGTGACTGGCAGCGAGGACATCCCCTGCCCTTTGGTACACCCAAATCTTGGCCAGATGTCCTCCTCAGGGAAATTATATAGAGTTTTGCTACCCATCCCCAAAACATCAGTATCTGCCATCTTTCCTAAAATGAGAAGCTGAAATTGAAGCCTTTCGGTGAGGGCACCCATGCCAGCTGCAACTCGGTGAGGAGCACTGGGGGCTCCCAGGGGCTCACTCAGATGTCCCACAACCCTCCAAAAATGGGGAGCAGCTTAATACTGAGGAAACTAGAGATCTATCAGGTGCAAGAGCTTTAAGTGCCACCAAAGGAGAGGCTATTTCAGTCGGTGCTCACTGCCACCTGCTTTTCCAGCTTTTAGTGCTCAATACCATGGATGAAATCCTGGCTCTGCCGGTCAAAGCCAACTGGCTGAAGCTGAAGCAAGATTTTGAAGTCTCAATGAAAAATAAATTATCTTATGGCTTTTCCCAGCATGGTCACTGTTGCCTGAAACATTCAGCTGTGTCTGTGACCGGCTTTCACAATTTCTTGTGCAGGATGAGGCAAATGTGGTAATAGAGCACACTGTGGGGAATGGCTTGTGCCTCTGGTGGGGGTGGACCTGTCAGGGACGCAAGAGGCTCGCAGCGGCCAGGGAAGGGTGCCTGCCTTTGCCACCTGCCTCCCTTCTCTTGTCCTCAAAGGAAAATCACAGCTGGGAGTGGCGTATAAGTAACCTAAAAAGATCTGACAAATCCAGGAAGATTTGCTCTCTTCTCCGTTTCGCGCTGCTTCAATGCATGGCTGCACAACGGTCATGGTGGATGTTCCTAAAGGATGCACAGCACACAGAGCCTGGGAAGTACATGTATTTAGTAACTAAAAAAATGGGGAAATTGAGCTTGCTTTTGTATGCTGGCTTCTAGAGAGGAGGGGAAGGCAGTGCCACCACTGCCCCTGCTTGTGCCCACGCCTTCTGGCAAGTTCCTGCTTTTCCAGCTCAGTGCTCCTCACCAGCCCTCAGCCAGAGCCAAGTGTGATGGAGCAACACTATGCCAGAGCCTGAACTTTGCTCCCAAGAACCTGCCAGTGCTTCACAGAGGGGTGCAAGCATCACCCCCCTCCCTGGGATTGAAACCCAGGCCCACGGATATTAAGGTCCACATTTTTCTATCTGGTTTTCAATACTCAGTTTTGGCCGCTCTGGGAGGTGCTGAGCATCAGCAACACCAGGCAGAGCCCAGGGAGCTGCAGGTGCTGAGCACCTCTGGCACGGAGCCCTCGGGCTGGATGTGCCCTGTACCAGAGGCCAGGCTGGGAGGCGGCTGGTGAATTAAATGTCTTGCTTGAGGGCAGCAGAGCGAGTCAGTAGCAGAGGATGACTATGACTCCTAGCACCCATATTTTCCTTTTTGTTCACTCTGCTTGTAACACACAGTGACCTGAAGGAGACAGGAGCTGCAGGATGAGACTGTGCTCTGTCATTTTGTTTGCTCAGTTCTGGCCAGCTACTAACCGACACCGTGCATCTGCCTCTCCTCTGAAACAAGGGTGCTGCAGATCCCCAGCACTACAGGAATGAGGCCAAGGATGAGCTGACTCCCAGCTGGTGGCAATTTAACTCTCACCATGGCTTTCAAGGAGGAGGAGGGTAGGAAAAGCAGGAGTTACTTAATCTGAGCAGTAACAGCTCTGCTAAAGCCAGACAGACTTGCAGTCCAATTTGAGGAGCGAGAAATGGCATGCCATTGAAATCCTCCCGTGCTGCAAAGTTAACAGCAATTCCCACCTACAGAAATAGCCTATCCCCCAGCAGACTGGAAGGAGGGACATTACTGGAAGTACTTTTTAGAAGAAAAAAAAAATATGCTCAGAAAAGTATCTCTATTTAAATAATCCAGTTGAGATGTTTGTAGTTAATGGAAAAAAATACAACATATACTGTTACCTACACTGAGAAAAGAGTAAATCACTGGGAAAAGAATGAGTGTTCATTAGTTAGAACATTGCTAGACTCACATATATATATATATATATTTATATATATGTATATATATGTACAGCACCAGAGACTGTTAGATCCGTTCCCCCTGGAGTCATTGCAGTTTGTGATAAATGAAACATTTCAGAATTGCAGTAAAAAATATGGCCATAAAAAAATCTTCTTTCTTCTAGTCCTTCGCTGAGCGTGCACCGCAGGGTGGGATCGCGCAGAGGCAACCTGCCAGCCCAGCCGCCTGCCCGCTCCTCGCCGCCCCGGCTCTCACTTGCTCCCTGTGTGCACTGTGGTCACTGTGGTGGGTCTGGGTCTCCGGTCCCCTCCTACTGCAGAAACGCCTGAAGAAGCAGATGAAACAAAACTACAGAGAGTGGATGGAGACATACCTAAAAGGAAAGCCAGAAACAGAGTTAGAAATGTTATTTTTGGAGGTGGGAATGTGGGCAAAGCTGAGTTTCTTTTGTAGCACGCTACAGAGCGGAGGGGACTGCAGCTGGAGACGGTGCTCCTGCTCTTCCCGCAGTGGTGGGTTGGCTGGGTACCTCCACAGGGCATCTTCTGCCCTCCTGGACCATGGCTGTTCGCCTACTGCCACCAAAAGCAGTTGCATATGCATGTTGCAATGAATAAATGTCCAGCTTTGGTATGTGTTCAACAAGACCAATTCCACATTTCTGGGGCTGAAGACAAAGAGTTGTGGGATTAAAAATCCCTCCGGCATTGTACTGGCTCAGAATAATTTTCCTCACGGGCTTGTTAAAGATGACTAAACTTCTCATCATGGTCATCTAGCTAAATGAACAGACTGTACACCTGGACTGAAAAAAATTCCCCAGGCATCCTGCAAAGCTGCTGATAAAAAAGTACAGTGGGTCAAATTTGTTGCTGAGTTCCAGTAAACCTAGAGGGAATGTAAACTTCTGTGACTTGGACATCACTCTAGCAACAATGTCGCTCCAGGTTTTGCTGATATGTCTCCAGGACTTCCAGCTAAGAGGTGTAGGTTGACATAGGTAGAGTATCTAGACTCAGAAACCAGTTCCTTTTGAACTAAAGTCTTCTGACATATTTTGATGAAAAAAAGGGGGTTTAGCTAAATTAAAATGTTTATAGAAAGTGTCTGCTTCCAGTGAACCCTCCACCACGACTTTAAAAACCGAAACCCTCCAAAGCATAATCCCTGAAAAACCAAAGTAGACTGGGTTTTGAATGACAGATTCAAGGTTTTGCTATTCCAGCACAATGTCAACAGGTTCTATAGAAAGCACTGATGAAGAGAAATAGAAGATATCCTTGCCCGAGCTTTCCACAGGTGAACTACCCCTCTCCCGGCAGCTGTCGAGACCCCACAGGGGGGATCATTAGACTCTGCTGGCATGTGCAGCTCTCCCAGGTAGTTTGGCAGCCTTGTAGGCACCGATGTGCAAAGGTAGCTCCTGTGAGAAAAAACCTGCTGAATGGGGACCCAGCATGGTCACCTTGCTCTGACAAGATGGAGGCTCAGTGTGATTAGAAATACAGTTCGTTTTCCCAGCCTAAATAAGGAATAAAGGATGGATGAAACCTAAATTAATAGATTGTTGGACTGGAGTTTGATACGGCCCCTTGACTACTCCGGATCTTTTTGATGCTTTTTAAGACTTTTAACTGCTTTTTCATTCTTCAAGGTGGCATTTCAACCTCAGGGATGACTATGCTGTACCTACACTTGGCCACATCCCGTTTCCTGGCAGTATCAACATTTGATACCTTGGCTTCATGCTGCAATTTATCAATTACCTTAAAAATAGAGACATCTAGGTCCTGTAATTAAGCTAGGCAGTCCAATCATGTCTAAACCAAATAAACCAGGAATGGCCTGAGAATCAGGCCAATACACTTGAGAAATCCCAAATGATTCATTCAGATTTTCCTGACAGGTAGCATAATAGAGCCTAATGCATCATCTCTTCTCTGCCCTAATACAGAGAACAGAATTAGGATGCAGCCTGACATAACCTACTCTCAGGCGAAGGCTGTACTTAATTGTCTTCAATGATGTGAAATTGCTTTATTTGAAACTATTTGGAGAGCTCATTAAATGTCTATTAATAACATTAGGCAGCATTATATTTTGTAATCGTGGCACAGCTGTTTCATGTAACTTGCTGCACGGGATCTTTCTCGTGCAAGAAATCTGTCCCCAGAGGAAATTGCTGAGAAAGAAAGAGGCAGGACAGAGACCTCAGAGGTTTCCTTTTTCCCAACAGAAGGTGTTTGGTGGAATGCGTTTGATGTCAGCTCCCTTTTAATGTCACTCCTTATATTTGCTGCTGGCTCTCCTCACTGGATCTCTGGGACTCCAGCATCTCCTAATTCTTTAATTTTTTTGAGGAAGGAAAGTTCTGTATTGTCTGACAAGCTGGACTTAACCTGGGATGCTTGGAAATCTTCCAGTACTTTTTTGCCTCATAGTTTTGACACGAAAAAGCTTAACCTATCTTAATGCATCTGGTTTATCCTTCATATCCTGGCTGACTTCTCCAACGGTGCAAAATATTGTTGGATTCTGTGCAGGGATCTGCTGGGTTCTGTAGTGGTTAAAAAGACTTTGTTCTCTTCCCACCCTTCTTGTTCACAGATGTTTTTCCATTATTATTCAGACTACTCAATGCTATTAATCAACACCATTTGAGACTGATCAAATGGATGGATGGAAATTAATTACCCCTCAGTTTCAAAGCAAAGCATGCCATCAGATGCTCTACACCTAACTGGGGTCCAGTTTAGCCATACTGCAGCAGGAACCAAAATGAAGGGCATTTCTCCCCTGTATGGGGTTTTCTACATCACTGTATTATCACTGCATGGCTGGAGGTGCTTTGCGACTGGTCAGGGCTGCATCACTCCTTTGCAGGTGTCAGAAGTGTGCCAGGAGCACTGTGATGCTTTTTCGGCAGCAGCTGTAGGATTTGGCACTGGGCATTGCAAACTGGGCACTGGGCATGAATCCCCACCAGGTCCGGGATGCAAAGGGAAGGGGATTTCCCACAGCACAGGCTGGGAAAAACATCTCACGCAGCGCCCACAAGGCAGATCCCACCCCACCTGTGGGGGAAACAGTGCCCATGAAGTAAGAGAAAGCATAGCTTCCACACAGAGCCATGGGGACCACAGCTGGTGGCAAGTCCTCATCAAGGAGCAGAGGCTGACTGGCAGAGGAGGCAGAGGCAGATACGCCATCCAAAATCCATCCTGAATAGCAGGTGCTTTCGGTTCCAGAGTAGTGCGGGTTATAGTCTAGAAATGACCACTTCAGTCCCCAGTGAAGTAATACCATAAACTATTAGCATTCCTTCTGGTGCCACACCTTAAAATAATCTCCTCTAACTGTAAAGTCCACATCCCTCCATTTCATGATAAAAAATCTCTTCAGATGGACAGAAGAGAATAAAAGAAATGCTCAGAAGCCAGAGTTTAAATAGGCTTCATTGCAAAGGACACATTTCTCTTCCAAATGGTCCCTTCACTGCCATGGCTCCTTCCCTGGCATTCAGAAAAAATATATATCCCAAGCATCTGATGCCATCGGGCAGCTTGCAAATCTCAGTTATAGCATATAACAAACAAAGTCCTGTTGTGGTGCACAGAGCCTGAGTTCTGCTCAGACAAATAAACCTCTTCATACAGGACCTTGATTTGGCCCAGGAAGAGAGAAGCTGGGTCAGACTGGCAGCATCAGTCTCCATGGAAAACAGAAAAAGAAAGTAAGCCAATTTTTACAGAAAAATGTCTCATCATAATACTGGAAACTCAAACATAAACAGTTTGAGTAAACTTTTTCAGTTTTCAACCAAATACAACATTTTTTTGCTGTGGGGGTCTGGGTCTTTTTCCCAAGTGAAAGCCCTTTTTCTCCACAAGAGACTGTGTTTTTTCTCTCAAAAATGCATCAAGCTAAAACCTCATTTTTTTTTAGTGCACAAACTTTTCCAAGTGAATTGTAGGCTTTTTGGCCAACTAAAGATGAAGGCCTCAGTCCCTCTTCAGTGTTTATTTTAAACACCTGCTTGCACAAAGCCGAGCCTACTGACAGCGAGGACTGCAGCCTGGAGGTCAAGAACAAAATGGGGGTGCCATGAGTTTGCTTGGCTGTTGCAGCAGGAGCTTGCTTGGGATGTTGGCTACTCACAATCTTTCCGTGTGGCTGCATCAGGAAGTGGCGCGGCGAGGCTGAGGGTGCTTGACACGCTGGCGCTCGCGCTGTCCAGGCTGCTGCCGAGGTGTAACCGTCTCATGTGTCGCACGACTGCTGTGGCGTTAAACGCTTGCTGGAGAAAAAAAAAAAAAAAAAAAAAAAAAGGAAGAATTAAAAAATTGGAGGTGGAAGGGTTACTTCTGCTCTTCTTCTGGCTGCTCAGAGTTGTCAGAAGTGAATGACCCCATCACCTTTCAAGCTTTTCTCAGTTTTTAGTTTCTAAGCTAGAAACAGCAATATCAAACCGTACACATTTCTGCTCGGGTCCCACTCCCCGTTGTTCCTTCTAGCGTTCAGTTGGGATGTGGCAGCCTACATGGAAAGTCATATTTGATACACCCTTCCCTGCAACAACACACAGCGTGTCCTCATTGCTTCGTGTCCCCCCTGTGGTGCTGACCTCAGCTCCACTATAACCATGGGTGCTTTAGCTATGAGCAGCCCCAGCTCTATCTCTCACACTCATTATGGTTGTATACTTGGTTAGTAGCATCCTCTACAAAAGACCCCACAGGGCTTTAACCTATGTCTGGACCAAATATTTTGACATGCTGAAAGGGCGGCTGTATGGCCATTGTTTTAGCAGCGTTATGTGTCTAAGCATCGTCCCTGAGGACAGGTCACTTACTCTCCATTTGCTTTTTGCAAAGTTCTTCCGGATCTGAGCGCTGACCGACTCGTGAATGTTTTTGTTGAGCGCTGTATCACCAGCAATCCTGAAATGGACAGACAAGACAAATTTGTAAGAGATGTCTTGCTCTCCTTGCATATTCTTTCTTCCTCTTCTCAACAGAGACGGCTGGTCCAAGGTGTGATTGCTCTTGCAGTGATGATGATTTCATTCACACAAGGGCTCAAACTTCCCACCACTCTCTCTGCTGGCAGCAGTGGTGGAAAATCTGGGGCAGTAAACACAAGCGTAGATAAGGTTTGTAGGTCTGGCAGCTACAAAGGAGTACAACCTTATTTTGTTGGTGCACGGCTGCTTTCTATCACCATTCCAGCCCTAGATGAAAACATTCTACCTTTATTTTTTCTTTACATCTGAAGATTTAACATCAACAGGCTGAGACTACTTTTAGCCTCAGCCATGCAGCAGCTTCCAGAGCCACTCCAACCTGTCTGACTTCTGTTTGCACTAAGAGATTTTCCTGCCACCCTGCAACGTACATAGCCATTCATCATGATTAATGTAGATTTACAGTAAAGCAGATACATGGAAGCTCACTAAAGCAGCACAGGCTGCAAAAGTAGCTTGAGACTCAATCTAAAAACTTGACTGATCTTGCACAGTTTTTTTAACAGATAAAGACACATTAAAATATCCACTAAACACAATTATTTCAAGGGAATTTTGTTGATACATTTAACTCCGCAAGGCATGAGATCTGTTAGAAAGTAGGCATCATAGCAAACTGATGTTGGGCCATGGCGCTGGGGTAATTAGTGCTATCTAATGTAGGTGATGCCAGGAAGCAAAGATTGCTTCCTGTATTTTACGTGATGTTTTCAGAAATTAATTTTTTAGCCAGAGTGTAGAAAACCAATCTCCATTAGCAATAAAAATTACAAGAAATTAAATAATCCATCAGTCCCAGAGCCTCCCAGTCTGGGGACATCCAACAAAATAATCACAGGGTCCAGGGGCCTCAGTGGTCATCTAGTCCTTCCCAGCTCTGTCAAAATAATTTTGACAGATATTTGGCTAACCAGTTCTTAAAGATGTCCAAAAGATGGAGATTCCTCAGGCAACCTATTCCAGTGCCCCATTATCTCCCAGAAGACATGGAAAATAGTTTATTCCCTTTGTCTTTGAAGCATCCTTTCACATATTTGAAGACTGTTATCACGTCTTCTCTCTGCCTTCTCTTCTCTAGACTAAACAAACTGATTCTTTTACTGTTTCTTCATAACTCATATTTTCTAATCCTCTGATCTAGTGAGCTTTTCTGGACTTTCTCCAACTAGTCCACATCTTCCTCAGAGGGCGGTACCCGAGCTGTTCACTGTTTTCCAACTAAGGCAGTAGAACGGCAGCATCACTTTGTGTTTCTTAAAAGATGAGACTGCTTATATAACCCAGCCTGCTGTTTCCATTTATGTATCCCACAATCTGGAGATATTCGTTTCATTTTGCCTAGATCATTCCGAATTGTAACTGTGTTCTTCAAAGGGCATACAGCTTTTTCTGCCTTTGTGTCAACCCCACATCTAAGAAGTGCTCTCCGGGACCAAATTGCTCCCCTCCTTCCTGCTGGCAACACTCACTCAGGATGTCAGAGGGATGAGAGGAACTACTTGCTCTAGGGAGGAAGGTGAGGGACTAAATCCCCATTTCCCAAGAGTGGAAAGCTACTAATCCCATCTGGGCTAATCTATATTGAGTTAATCAAGATCATTGGAGCCAGTATGATTGTGAGCATGAAGGTGCAGGGTTTCCATTCAGAGTAGCCCACTTCCAACTGGGAAGGGCACTCGTCTGACCACCACTGCTACATAACCTCTAGCTCAGGTAGACAGAAGAACTGGTACCATGAGCAAAGCATGGCTCCCAGATGGTGTCTGATGTTCCCTCTTGGGTCCCTATGCTGTTGATGGAGAAGGGGAGGTGTTTGACTGAGAACTGGAAGATCTTCAGATCTTTCTCTGAAGAGGATTCCTTCTGATCACCTCTCCCACTGACAGAGAAGCAAGTTGGTCTGGATTTCCCTCTGGGGCCAGGCAGCTAAGAGCTTGGTGAGGCAGTATCTACTTTAAGCATCATGGTCATTGTTCCATCCTCTGTCCCTCACAGGGAATATTGCCAGGCCCAGCACAGACTCTGATGGATCCCATGCAGTATATACTCCCAGAGGGACACAAAGCCCAGCTGGCCTTGCACTCACCATCACTGCATTTTCTGTATTTCTCTAGCATGAAATAATCATGTGAAGCAGCTCCTACAGCTTTACCACAGCCACACCTACATGACCCAAATGACATGACACAGTGTCCCTGACTGCCTCCAGGTCACTTCTGTGAAGAGCTGACCAGAAGCCTGAGAGGACTGTAGCTGTATGCCCTGCACAGCTCTTTAGCTTGGGGGCACAAGTGTGTGCAGATTTGCATCCACTCTCCTTGCACACTGCTCAGACTTTCAGTGCAGACAGTCCCTAGCAGATTTTCCCGGTGGGAATGAAAACTGGTAGTCAGAGTCAGTCCAGAATGTCATGAGCACTCTGCTCTGTCCAAGAACATCTCCTCGGTGAAGGCTGGTGCCCTCAACATGTACCAGCTGGAAGCACTGACCGTCATACTACAGATCTGCAGAAGAAAACTAAGCCAAGCAACTTAATATGTGGACAGCTACAAGCCAAAGTATCTGTTCAGTAACTGATCAAAAAGACCAAGCTGCAAAGAGAATATTGACTTCCATTTGTGAAGAACATTTTTTCTCCAACACTAATGAAGCATTTTGCTTTACGGACAAGTTCATTAACAAGCTGTATAAGCACAGATCATGTTTTCCACTTGCCCAATTTTATTTTGGAAACGTGGAAAGAACAAGTTCTTGGGGTACGATGCCCTTGCCAGCTCTTCCAGAAGATCTTTTTTGCCAGTCTCCACAAGGACTTTCAAATGCATTTTTGCTATTTGAAACTTTTCATTGGGTGTGTAGCTCAAATACAGCCGAAATATTTTTTTGAGTTTAGGGATCATTTTCTGAAATGTTGGTGGTTTCAATAAGGCACTGCTGGTTCCAATAGTTCACAAACTGTTTTCTACCACCACTAACTCTATGTTCGCTATGCAACTCTTGTAATTTCAGAAAAAAAAAAAGTCTTAGTATTTGGGTGTTTCCCAAATAGGCATGACAGTTTCACAGAGGGATGGACAAACATGCTGTGGAGCCTTGTGATGCTACAGTGGTGGGGACCATCCTGCATCTAAAATCTCTTCAGCAGCATTACAACCTTGCAGATGCTAGTTTTTAATCAGAGTGAAATAACAGCAGTATTTTGTTAGCACATGTGCTCGTATGCTGAACAGTGTGGCTCAAAATGCACCCCTGGCTGCCAAATCCAGATGTGGGATCATTCTCCAAGCCATCTCTGAAGAACTATCCTATTAATGGTGAAATGTTGTAATGAGGGCTGTGCTTTTACACTGTATTTTGCACTTGGATGACCTCGAAGCTTTTAGAAAATACTCATAGAGTTATAGTTTATACTATAGTTTTACTTCTAGGAAAACAAAAGAAATGCTAGCATCCATTTGCTGTTGTTGTTTTGCTGGAGATGCGGTGGTTTAAGGACACAGACAAGAGAAGTGAAGGTGAGCAGTAGAAGTCATATCTTTTATACAATCAACTGGTAGAGTCTGAAAAATTAGATAGCTTTTTGGGCCCGCAGATCTATCCTGAGGTGGGTATCATGAGCATCATCATATCTATAGTGAATGCACTTAATCACAAACTTTAGTTCCTATACTGAGAAGATAATACATGAAATTTAATATAGATGTTTTAAAGCGTGTTATAATTGCCCTTTCACCTTTCCCCTAACCCTCCAAGTCCTCAAGCTATAAACCACCTTGCTTTTCCTTTTAGTACAAAAATACCTTAGCGTTTGTCTTTCTTCCTTCCTCCCCTGCACAACATACCCTTCTCCTACAGGCCTCAGCTTCATTTTTCCTGAGAAACTGCCATCTTCTCTTTCAGAGATGATCAAACCGATGCCTATCTAGTCAAACCCTGAGCAATAATTCTTGGCTTGCAGTTAACTTTGAAGTTAATTGTGTCAGCACTGAAGCTTGTTTTTACCAACTATACCAGTTGGCCCAGTAAAATATACAACTTCTACCTGCTACATATGTATACAAAAATAAAATTAAACAAATCAGAATGATGAATGATCTGTTATTATGTTGAGCATCACCCAGAACTTAGCAAGACCGATTAGCCTAACTGGAACTTGGCTTTCCTCTCAGGAACTTGGCTTTCCTCTCAGAGTCCCCATTTTGCAGCACCTGAAAGCAGCTACATCTCAGCAGTGCTTTGGGGAATTTCATGTTGAAGTTGGTCTTACATCCAGTTGTAAATATATAAGCGTCTCAATATAGAGAATTGGTTACCAAGGGCCACAACCTGGTGATTCTCCATCACAAATACTTCCACTGAAGCTAAGAAGGATATTTGTCACAAATAACTGTAACAAATTTAGCCCTGCACATGAGAGAAATCTAATCTAATGATCAAACATTATTTCATGGTATCTAATTTATTTTAGCTCTCTGGCTTCAAAGCTATCGCAGCAATTTATCTGGCCATACCACTTCTAAGCTTTGAGAGGAACCTCTAACAAAGACAAAAGCAGTAAATTTCCTTTTGGATGGTTCTCTGTTAGCATACTGCAAGCACATGTCTCTTGCATCCTCCCTGCCCACGATGGAAGGCAGAGTCTTTCATCTACCATTATTTTCTGAACCTTCATACTTGAAGGCAGCCAACCCAAATGCTGTGCTGGCCAAGCAGTGCTTGGAAATACTCTTGAGTATGATGACAGGAAACATGGAGTTAGCTGTAAGGGATAATGCTGAAGGGTCATAACTTTTCTGTACATACACACACACACACACACACACACATGCATGCATATAAATATACACACACACATACTGTATCAGTGATGTTCCAAAATAAATAGAGTGCAGGAACAAACTCGATAAGAGTTTGATTTAATGTTGTAAACATCAGCAGTTCCCTTCAGGGAGCCCTTTTCACACTTCAGACAACATTGTCTGAGAACTGAGCTCTTTGTAAACCATGTCCTTTCCCTGTGTGGAAATTATTATCTGGCTTGTGCTCGCTGGCACATAATAAACACTCAGGGTCATGGTCACATTTTGCAGAGGCTCAGTTCTTGCCAGAACTTTTACGATTCTTCAGTGTAGAGGGGATGGACATTGGCACATCCCAAGTATCCACTGTCCCTCTGCACAAGCAGTGGGGAAAAGTGAGGGCCACACAGGTCTCTAAGTGCCACAGCCTCCTTCTCCCCTATAAAGTCTACAGAAGGAGGTGATACATACATCACCCTTTAATTTAGATGTCCCAAGTTGCCTTCGATGCCGTAACCGGCTTCAGCACACAGCTCTAAATCCATTTAAGGTCACTTGGGTAATGCTTGACAGAGCAAATAAATTCAGAGCATGCCTTCCAATTCCTATACTAGCTTCCTAACTGTTGGACCTCCTCCTTGCCCTCTGAGGACTGTTTTCTTTCCCTCTGACCCAAACCAGGAGGGTGAATTCGGGGCTGCAGGACACACCTGATGGGGAACGCAGTGTGGTCCTATAGCTGGAAAAAACAGGTCCTCAGGTTTCTGCTGCTCGCCCTTAATCACTGCAGCCTAAGCAACTGCCCTAAACAGGATGTGGGCTCTGACATGGCAATATATTTAATAAACTTAATTGCTGTCATTAATGTAAGTTAGGGAAACATTAAAATGTATCAAGCTGCAGCAAAATTACCCCATTCTTTTGTTACCTTCATTTTCCACATCCTTCTCAAAGTCACAGTGGAACAACTAAACAGAACATTGCACCTTTGCAACACACCATAAACAGTGCAAAGCTCAGTGAAAGATAAGCTATAAAATAAATAACTTTTCCAATGGAAAGCATAAGTCACCTGTATATTAAACTGGAGAAATTTGTATAAGTGGACAGATTGTACAGGCTGGGGTGTAATCATTATACCAAGTCTTACATATTGTACTGTTTCAGCTACCACACTTCACTGCAATTATTAGCCTCCTTTTCTGCCAACTCCGAGTTTAACATACCGTCCCCCTGCCAAGGCCATTTGATTATAAATAGAAAAACATCACGTAAATGCAGGCATGTGGAGAACAGATACAGCACAGAAAAGTGGGCCATTCGGAAGAAGTATTTACTTTTTTTAGGGTCTGATCCTGTACAAACATTTAGTCATGTGAATAGCTGGCTATTCTAGAGCAGTTTCCCGAAATTCAAAGAAATTATTAACCTTAAAGGCACAAATGTAATAACTTGCAAGAATCAGTTCTTGCAAGCCTTGTTTGGAAGTTTTTAATAAAAGTATGGATTAAAAAAAACGAGGTATATTTTGGAATCAGTTTGTTCTTCACAAATTTTACATATTGAAACAATAAAATCTCATAGCCAGGTTGCTATCTCATGCACAGTTAACTATTTTTATCACAATCAGATTATAAAGTTTGTGTGAAATACTCATGAATTGATAGATTTCTCCCTAACTTGTGGCTGATCCCAGTGATCTGATGTTGCAGGGTCAGATTTCACAGGAGGAAGAAAAAGGGAAAGCTGGAAAATGTCACTACATGGAACCACTTCATTGTATGTATCAATTATCTACCATTTGCACAGCACCAGTGATTTGGGTAGATGTTCTGTGTTCCACTGGTGAGACAAGAAGACAAACCCTCACTGGAGTTAGTGGCAGAATTAATTCCCATTAACCTCAGTGGAATTAGGATTTCACTCCATGCAAACTCTTAAGGTTCAAAGATGTTTCCCCAGTTCATTCCTCTACAGAACCAGTTGGTGCAGGCAAAAAAAATGAAATGCTATTAAGGGCTACTTGAAGTGAAAGCACTATGTAAGAGCATATAATTTATGGGACCACTTGAAATCTGCTCTGACCATCTCTTCGCACTAAGCCAATAGTTTTATGTACCTCATTACTTTTGATCACACACAGAGAAGATAATGCTATGTAAACACTATGGAAGGTGATGTTGCTAATGGAGATGTATGGTGAAAAATACATGCTCATGTGAGAAGGTAGTATGGATGCTCCCATTACAAAAGGCTTGGTACCCTCTCTCTGTTGACTGAACATGTGCACCCTTATCTCGGACTGCTGCAGCACTGAATGAAGTCATGAGAGAGGGGAACTCAAGCCTGGACTTGTTGGAAACTTAAATATGCCCAGGCTGAGAGAATGACGCAGCTGACTATTGAGAGGAAGCACAGAGCTCTCCTCCTCCTCCACCAACAAGGCCTTTCCTTCCTTCAAATGGAAGGGGAGGATGCCTCTGCAACAGATATAATGGCCAGAATGAGAAAACAAGCAGTAAAACCCTCATTATTTCCTAGCATAAGCAACCTTTTAAAATGTTTCTTGATCAATGGTTTGGCAAAAGGACATCCCATCGTTCACTCTGAAATAACAGATAATATCCGGGTGAGCAGCCTTGATTACCAACAAAGCATTTATCACTTCAGCATCCAAACTCTCCAAACATCACTGCACCACTCTCCAGAGAGGTCCGTAACTGCAACATTTATGTTACAGGAAGCTTTTCAGAGCAAGGGGGGAATGAGACATTGAGTTTTGCTTAAGAGCACACTGGGGAGGACAGAGGCGTATCTTTGGAAACCTCCATGCTTTGCTTTCACTGTACAACTGCCATTCTGTAATCCACTGGCACATACTGTCTCTGTGTCAAAGGGAGGTGGATTTGGGGTGTGGGGTGGAAACATGGTGAATATTTTAAACCTCCCTACTGCAGTGCCATTTGTATGTCTGACATTTCAAAGGCTGACCCTGAGCCGTGCTTTACATGGCTGGGAGGTAGCGCTACAAATGAACCACTGCCTTGCAAAGTCAACTTGCCAGAAGAAGCCCCCCTGCCACAGAAACAGGGGAAAACCCTTTTTGGGGGCTGGTTTTAAATGGAAGATTGGATTCCGTAGAAAGTATCAAAAATTATGGAGCAGTCTGTGAGTTTCCATTGGCCCCTGGCCATGACACGCAAAAGAAAAAAAAAAAAAAAAAAAAAGGAATTTGTTCCTTTAGGAGGGCCCAGAAGCTGTGTGTGTTACAAGTGCCACGTTTCTTTGTTGCACTCCAGCAACCAACACAGATGTATCAGGGCCAAGAGCTGGATGCTTATGTTTTGTGTATTTTGGATGTACGGCTTTGGAAAATCTGCCTCTGAGTTATACAAATGGTCACCTCATTCTCTGCTGGGAGTTGCATTCCCATTGTTTATTCTGTATTTCTAATATTGACTTTTGTAACTTGTTTAATTTCCTGAGGCTCAGGTCAGTATCATTTAGAAATGTTTTCTTTTTTTTCATCTCATGAAAGCTGGATTTAATTTCCCAGATTTCCTTTTTGTCACACAGACAATGCAGTTATTGATGGGACATCGGAAAAGGGCAGGCCCAGGTCTTGACTTCTCCTCATCTCTTTTGTATTGATGCCAGCCACTGATGCAGCTAAAAAACATCTGTACAGCGTTTCTCATTGTCATTGGCATGGGGATGAAAACAAGACCCTTGCTTTTTCAATGACTTACATGGTCTTCTGCATCGCAAGCTTTCCTAAAACTTTTTAATTGTAAAGGATGAGCCTCAATTTTATCTTCAGCCTAGTTTGTAATCACAGCAAAAATCTGCAGTCAGACATTGGTACATCATTCCCACTATGAAGAAATCAGTGCCATTTCACTGTATTTCTACCACTTATGTAGTCATAACCTACTAAACTTTTTCATGAGTGCCTAATCTTTCTGTCTAGTCCCAGGACTGAAAGCAGCAATGAGATGAGGCAAACCAGTGAGTGTCAGAGAGAAGCATAAACCCCTTGAAGCCAAACTTAAGTATTTGTTCTAGAGCTACAGCCAGTAAGTTTTACTTTGCTCTGAAATTTAATATGATTTTAAGCTGAGTACCAAGCTGTCTGGTACCCTCATGACTGGAAAGGTTGTGGACTGTGTCCAAAATCCATGTCTGCTGAGGAAGCAGAGATGACCAGATCCCCACTGATAAAGCTCCCCGTCTTCAGAGGGATGCAGACCCCATCCTATGAATGACTGTCCCCACATCCCAGCAGAAAGCAGTGCTACCTTAAAACTCACTGACAACCTCCATGCCATACATTCTTACCATACATTTTAGACTAAACTACACTACTTGAGGCTCATCCCTGGGCTCAAACTGTATCACCAGGATGGTTTTGCAGTCCATCACACTGTTGAGCTAGTTATGACACTGGTGCAGTTGCTTTTCTGAGGAGCTATGGACGCTAAAGAAAACCATCTGTTCCCCTGTAAATGCACAGCCTAATGCTCTTCTCCAGCCAGACCTCCAGAAACTGCAAAAGGAAATGGTATTTGTGGTAATTATGACAGCATAAAAACACAGTCTAATGCACACCTGGGGCGAAAATGCCATGTCATTGACTCCTTTCTGTTGCAGCTACTATAACAACCAAAATAACATCTCACTTCATATATAATGATCCCTAGCCTAAAAGACTTACATCCAGATCCCACTTGTGGGTGCAGCTAGTAGTGTGGGGTGGTGCTCAGTCACTCAGTTGGTCAAGAGTACATGAGCCATTCTTGTTTCAGCTACATAATCCTTAGGTAACG
Organism: Athene cunicularia; assembly: GCF_003259725.1. Classification (NCBI taxonomy): domain Eukaryota; kingdom Metazoa; phylum Chordata; class Aves; order Strigiformes; family Strigidae; genus Athene; species Athene cunicularia. The sequence continues at coordinate 76,124,615 of NW_020799092.1, forward strand.
TTGGTGAAGTCATCCACGCAAAGGTATCATGTAATTTAAAGCACTTAACAGAGGTCTAAATTACAAATACAGTCAGACCAGGTGCTTTTCTGTAGTGACTAGAGATAACATTGCTATAGCCAATTCAGACTCAGCTTATCTCTCTCTCTAGGGTTTCCTATCTTTTCCATTCAACAAGAGAGGATAAACAGCATGTGAAACCAGCCTATTGCAAGCAGGAGGTATACTATCATCTGTAAACCATAAATGAGGACTTCCTGTTTCATGGGATGCTCTTAATTACTCTTGATATTACTTTGGCAGGGTTCTCATGGGCAGGTTGATACCCAGCTTTCTGTATACCTGCAGAATTTGACCTTTTGCTCCAAAATACGATTTCAGGGTTCAATCATTTTGGCATATCCCACTGCTGCACTACAGTCAACGTTCCTAATTCATCATTTCACTGAATCCTTGCACAGATACTCAACAGGTTGGTGCATGAGACTGAAGTCCATCATGGTTTTCCAGGAAAATCTGGAGGACGAAGGTGGTGGTTGTAAGAATAGAAGCACAGAGTTATTTAGTAGAGGTTAGTATACCATGTGGCAGAAAAAACACTTCCACCCATGAATGTAGAATAATGTTCTCTGTCCTAAGGGTTTCACACAGCAGTGATTGTTACCTACCAAGGGTGTCGTGCTGCTTGCTCACAGGTGTATCTTTTATTAGGGTCCTTTTCCATCAAATTCCGAATGAAGTCTTTAGCTGTAAAAAAAAGGAGATAATAATTTAAAGCAATAGGGTTTACGCTCAGTTCTGCTGCCAAATGATGAGCCAACAGCATCGATCAGGCTACTAAGTGCCATCTGGCCGCAGCACCAGAAAATGGCCCTGGGTCATTTGTTATTTATTAGTACAGCTATAACCAATGTGACTTAGGACCAAATCCAAGCTATATAGTATGGCAGATAAAAGCTGAAGGCATCTACTCCTGCAAGTATATTTAAGAGTGGGATGGATAATTCGGAGTCAGCAGAATACAAACCTGCCAGCTCCCGGCTCCCTGGTTAGCCAAGTTCCTCTGACCTTCTTAGTGGTCTGAATCTGACCACATCTGTTGAAGATGCTGGTAAACAGAGTGAGTGAGAAAGGCAAGGAGGAGGTCAGATGCCACAGCAAGAGGAACTTCTCATTGCTCACTCCAAGCAGTCACACACGTGGGCAGCGTGAGGACATGTTGCATATTTAAAATCAAGTTACAGAAGAAAATGGACTCCCTTGAGTATGAGGTAGTGTGTTTTTAATCAACAATATAATGGAAGGAAGGGAGATCAGAGCATGGCGTGCATCCAGTAGTTTCAGGAAAGAGTAGCTGAAGGAGCCACAGCAAAGCCAAATATGGAAGGAAAATGTTTGTGCTGATTTAGGTGATGGACTTTCCCCCAAAATGCAAAGGGGTCTGCCAGCAGACCTTCATATTTTCTCTAAAAACCCTTAAGGACTTAAAAAAACCTTCGCATCACATATATTTTCAAGCAATCCATCACAATGATATCTGGACCGCAGATGTAAGCAGCATGAAATGTTGTTCTATGCAGAGATAATAGGATATATAATAATCTGTAAAATAAGATGCTTATTTTTATATCTCCCCTGCCTTAATCAGTAATACTAATGAATCAGAAAACTGCATTTCTAGGGATATTGTTGATTGAGAAAATATTCCTTGCATTCATTTCTTCTCCTGCATGAAATGGCTGATTTTCCCCCAGGTTGGACAGAGCGAGGACACCGAGCTTGCGTGACCTCTTAAGAGACCACGTCAGTGGCACAAGCGGGGTGCAATGCTGACCATGCCCCTGCTGTCACCTATAGACACTGATGCTGGCAGACCATAAGCCATGCTGGAGCCAGAAGCCTTTAGATGTATTTGCCTAGACATGTTGTACAGGTTGATACATCTGCCTCTCTGCCAGACTGACAACAGCAGGGACAGGCAGGCACTATGGGTTAAATGTCTTCTGCGCTGGGTGGGGAACTAACTAGGTGAGCTATCTGGATCCAGCTATGTGGACAGTACTCCCAGTTTCTGAATCTGCTTGCCCACCTCATTCAGAAGCCATTAATTTCTTGGGTTCTTTGCAGTACACACTGCAGACTCGCCTTGGACCTGCAGTGCAGTTCAGTAACAGAGCCAAACTAGCTTGCCACATTATTATTAATAACACATAAAGCATCTGCTTTTATTTGTATATGATGCTTTGTCTTCTTGGGACGGTCTTCTGCTATCTTCCCCTTCTGTTCCAGTTACACTTTAGTGATTTGTGTGTGGCTGGACAATGGTACTTAATTTGCTCTCTTGCAGAAATAAAGTCCTGTAACTGAGCTGAAAGAAATGGTTTTCAGTTAAAAGGAGGTCTGCACATGATGGAGGGTTCCCAGAGGAGGATATGTGCAACAAGCATGAATGCATGCATCGTTGTTCCAATTAAATGAGCTTCTTACCAGACTCAGAGATGTCATCCCAATACGGAGAGTCAAACTCATACTCCGCCTTAAGGATCTGCTCGAAGAGTTTGGAGTCATTTTCATCATAGAAAGGAGGATACCCACAGAGCCTAATGGAGAATGAGAAAAGAGAGATGTGACCCTTGAACCTGTCTCTGCCAAGAAGGTGAGAAAGAGGGAGGGAGAAGCAGGAGAAACTCATGTTTAAGTCTTGCCCCAGTAGGTTTTCAAGCAGGTAGGCTCTACCATGAGAGAAGTTTGTTCAGGGACATGTAAACCCACTTCTGCAGATTGTCACTGTCCCAGACAAAGAGGAATTCTGCATGGAAACCTGGCTATGTTGATCCTACACTGACCCATGTAGATATCCTGGCCTCCCTCTGCATGCTTTTGGGTGTTTATCCAGAGGAATAGCTTTATTACATAACCATAAGCCCTTCCATTCCCTCCTATACATGGGGTAGAGAGGAGCTTTCATGAGTTACACCCTCCATCCACCGAGCACCAGTCCTTCTCATTCCTCAGCACAACCATTCCCCTTTCAGGAGTCTTCTCCATACTGCCTTCACTGCTCTGGTTGTCCTCCTGCACTGTTCCCACCCAACACCTTACACAAGCCAGTTGTTACACTGGCTTTATTCTCTCCCAGATGGTGGAGAGGCAGCGCAGTGGCTCTGCAGACATGCAGGCACAGCAGAGCCTTTGGAACTGGGACACACAAGAAGTAGCAACACCTACCCATCCACCGGCATGGCATCAGGATGGGTTTTGAGCACAGCCTGTGCTCTCTACTTTGTACAAGAGGCCGTAGCTGTATAGTAAGGTTTGTTGTACAACTGGGGAGCCACCAGCCACCTGCGTGGGCCTCCTCTCCACCACAACAGGGAGGAAGAGCTGGTGCAAAGCAGGACACGGAGCCCCACGGAGCTATCAGGCAGAGAGCAGAATGCATCTGCAGGCTGTGCTGGGCTCAGTCCCCAGGCACAACAGAAGGATATCGGGGAGGTACTCAACCTCTGCTGCAGAGCCTGCACAGGCTGCACATGGACCTGCCGCTGTTGTGGAGACACACGGAGAGCCTCTCCCTTTCCCACTTCTCCAAGTGATTTTGCTGCCCACATCAAATTGCCTACCTTGCCCAAGGCTAACAACAGTCCTGTCCTGGTTTTCAGTATTGATAATCAGGCTTCTCAGAAAACCTAGCCCCAGGACAAGCAGGACATTGAACATTATTTGCCTAGTATGAGCTAAAACACTCAGGGTGGATGATCTCAGTCTGCAGACAGTGGGGATAGTCACTCCACCGAGGCAGGGCTCCTCCAGCCCTGCAGACATGGGAAAAACACAGCCAGCACTGCGCTAAACAAATTCAGCGATAAAGCTCGTGTGACAGAGATCCCTCACGTCCAGATGCTGCTGCATGTAGTAGTCTGTCCCTCTCTGTACAGCAAAGATATCCCTTCCTCAAGTTTTAATACCAAATGCTGCAAACTGCCAGATTTTCCTGTGAGGTTGGTCCAAAGTTTTAGCAAACCCATCCTGCTCACAGTTACAGGCCTTTCTGCCTCTGTTGTCTTGCATAAAGATGATGCACTTTTTTCTCTTATCTCTAATCTACGGTGTAAATTATTCTTTCACATACTTCACTGATATCGAAATGATCTTTTTCCTAAAGTTTTCTTAAACCCTGAATCAATCAACCTCAATAAAGCATTTAATTGGCAAGAGGCAGCCATTATAAAGAGCCTGAAGACCTAGCTGAAACACTACCCTGTAGCAACATCACAACAAGTGAGGGGGGGAACTGTAAGAAATGAAATACTCAAGTTATTTATAACCCAAAGCCAACCAGCTGCCCTGGAGGTTATTTGAACCAGCTCAACACTTGAGGTGAAAGGAGCAATGTTTTGTTAGCTCTGAAGAGCCAGTGTGCTTGATAAATAATTTAAATACTGAGATGTTGATCTGCGTCAGATCCATATTGACCTGGAAGAACACTACTGAAATTTGCAGCATTCAGATGAACCCACTATGGTTCAGCTGAATCAGAAATCTCTCTCTTTATCTTGCAAAGCAGATGAGCCAGTCCTTGTTTGTGTCCCACTGGATGACTGCCATTATCAAAAGCAAGTAAGAAAATAACCTCATGCCAGGCATTTATGTTCAGCACAGGACTGCATACCTACTTAGTGGGTACGTGTTTGTGTATGGGACTCGATGGAGCACCTCCTACATGAAAACCAGCAGTGGCCGTCTCTCACGAGTGGTGTATGAGAAAGGTCATTAAAAATGGTGCATTTAAGCAAACCCCCAAAAGCCAGTATGCACCTGGATGATGCATCTCGTGACTGAATGCAGAAACTGGATCCACAACCAGGATCCAGCTCTACAGGTTTCTGTGAAGAACATTTATTTAACTTGCTTTAATGTAATAAATATCACTGCTTATGTCCCGCAGTCTTGTAGGGGGATGCACACAAACCGATTTTCACCTTCCTCCTCGTTTTTTCACAGTCCTCAAGATTTTAGGTACTTTAGTGAGGGGTTTTGAAAGGCTGGAGTTGACAGCACCAGCACTGCAACTGTTAGAATGGCCACTGGTGTAGAGATGTCCAGGCTGGAGGAAAACGGCTCCTCCAAAGGCACTTGGAGCCATCGCGCTGTCCCTCTTCTTCCCTGGGGACACATTGGGCTCTGTATAAGAAGCCTGACAGCCCTTCATTAATTTCTTGCTTTCCTCAGCACTTTCCTTAAACAAAACCAAACTGCTCTGATAAAACATTTTAGGGTGAGCAGACAGCACTGTGCATGCCGAGGCGCTGGCAGGCTGCTCTGGAGAGAGAAATAACTCACTTAAAATGTGCACTGTACTAATTACCTTGGCAAAGGTACAAGAGCACAAGTTAGGGCTGCTGTGATTTATATATGCTTGTGGCAGCAAAAGGTAGGAGCAAACTGCTGAGCAGCAAAGAGCTGGAGGGCGACAACCCTGCAAGGAGGGGAGCAGAGAGAAACAAACACCAGCAAGGGCCCCAGCCTCTCCAGAGCCTTTCCATCCCTTTCCTATACACATCCAGCTCTTCCCCTGCTCCTCTGCATGGCTTGAGTATCTACACGTCTGGGGTATCTACCTCTGTGTCTGGGAGGTCACTGCAGCACATCATAGGGGTGGGTGCTGGGAAGGCTGATGCAGGAGGATACCAGGACTGCTGGGAGCTGGGCACAGGGCAGAAAAGCCTCTTTTGGCCAGCTTTCCCCTTGCTAGTGCGAGCTTGAGAAGTGCTAGTCACTCTTACATGTCATAGGTGGGGACACCCCTCCAAACTAGCCCCCTGCCTGGGAGAGTGCTGAGTTCAGGACAAGGGCTGGTCCTGGCTTGGTCAGGGATGGGGATGAACCTCTTGCACAGGAGGACCCAAGGATGTTCCTCCAGGAGGCAAATCACTGAGGAACTACACCACAAAGCACGTGAGAAGGGAGCAAGCTCCTTAGGGCAGAGGAGGTGGCACCTGGGAGGGGAAGACCAGGGCATCCTGGCACAGGGAGGGGTTGGGAGACAAAATATAGGTGGTCTGGTTGTGCTTTCCCTTAAAATCAGTTTAGGAAGACACAGAAGTTTTAATGTTACTTTAAAGTTTTAACATTATTTGCTTGGCAGTAAGGGATGGGAAAGCCCCAGTAAATTAGTCTATCATGCAATTTATGGCTGGAGGAAATATTGTTGGGCTTCCAGCAACTGGGCCACCTTCCAAAGTCCATAATAAGTTTTTATTTAATTCGTACAAAATCAAAATCCCACCGACTTAATTTCCATCTGCTGGGAAATTTCTGTGTGAAAAAAATGACCTCACTATCAGAGGTTCTGCTGCTTTTCTTTAGATATGCAGAAATATAAAAATAACCCCTCTGTTTTCAATGTGAAAAAATCCTGCATTGTCCTGAGGGAGATTCGGGCACCTATTAGTTGTCATCATTTTCTCGCAATTTCACCAAATAAAAGCTCTTCAGAATTCTTTAGCAAAACACATCAGCAACAGTTTCTCCCTTAACCTCCTATTCCTGGTCTTGCCTTAAAAAGAATGGGATGCAGGTAAGAAAAACACAGGTGGATGTACAAAAGAAAGATATTGCCAGAAGTCATTTCTAGAAGCCATTAGGAGAGGACAAGAGGAATACCAGGAACATCTCCTTCTCACCAGGCAGAGAAAGCAAACCCCTGTAAGCTCTCATTACATATTTGGAATCATACTAAAGGTTAAATAACCCATTTGCATGGTCAGTGTACAGCCTGTAACACAAGAGTCACTGGGCTTAGTTTTACAATTTTATAGTGAGATTAGAGCAAAGAACTCCGTAAGTGCTCAGAGACCTGAGATGTATAATGTGGGAAGTAATCCAAGTGCTATTTATAGGGATAAACACATGTATTTCTTTTTTTTGGGAACAGACCCTCATACTGGCTGACACTGGTGCCCTCCCAAAACTGTGGACAAGGACATATTAGCATGGGAAATAAAAATATTGAGAAGCAAGCAATGAGGAGCCATCATTTGGGGTTGTCTTCCCAGTGTTTAACCAAGGTATCCTGAGCAATCCAACACGGCCACGTACATTTTACCACCATAATTCTCCTTCCAGTACTGAAGAAGTAGATTATACCTCACTTTCTTGCTTAGACTTGCGTGTGATGCTGAGCAGGTGAGCTAAATGACCAGCTTTTCCCAATGTGGGAAACTTATTCTGGCATGATATATACTTTGTACTGTCTCTGGTTAATCCTTCCACACAAACATAATTGATGATTCATGCACATCTGCTTGAAAATCAAAAGCAACTTATCAGCGAAGTGTGAAAGTATAATCCAAGATTTACCTCCAGATACTCCCTGTTTATAAATAACAATAAAACCCCCAGTAATACTCTTGCCTTACTGGTGAACAGAATCAGAAGAAAATTCAGGGCAAAATGTGTTCAGTCTAGTGCAGAAGAGATAGAACGTGTTGACTATGAATAACCAGGGGCTGAGGCAGAGCATTCTGTGGCCCCAGGTTCTTTTCCAGCTTTGGAACACGATTTTCTACTTTTTTTTGCATAAATTAACTCAATCTTCTCTATATCAGGTATACAAGTGATCAGTATTTTAGCTTTGCAAGCTTCTGTAACTAGACATACCCAAAATCCAGCTGCTGGGAATCGAGTGAAGCCTCTCGTTCTTCTTATGTTTTCTATATTTAAGCTGAACACATTATCAAAACTACCTTGTGATAAGTAGAAAGCCAAGCTCAACAGTGAGGCGGTTTCAAATTGAGAAATATTGCAACTGGAATAACAGGAAATTTCAGGCTGCTAAAATTAGTTCATGTGAATAATGACTTCTCATGCAAAACAGGTTTTGATAAAAACTCCATGGTGCAGCCTCTGCAATCTGGCTGTCATTAACAAGAAGCATTAGAGACTGGCACTGAAGCAAAGGTATTCTTTCCTAAGACATCCTTCACCTTGCATATCACAGAAACAAATATTTGTCTAGAGCATCAGTGCCACAGAAACAGTTTGTTCTTCCAGTGCCATAAACTGAAGCCTCTCCTGTGGACTGAGCTTGTGTCTGGAGGCACTCAAACCATTTGCAGTAATAATAGCTCAAAGCATCTTTAATTTATGGCTGGCTTCTGTGTTGGACTGACCTGAGTTTTTACCTTCTGAAATGACAACAGTCTGTTCATAGTGTCTGTGAGGATCCGTGCGAGAGGTGGGGAGGTAATGCAGGACGATGTGCTTGGATTGCCCTATGGATATAAATGTTTCCGACTGGTTTGGGCATGTAGTAGCTCCAACTGTGCTGGCTGTGGAGCTCCAAATGGTATATCAGGATGGATGTGGTGATATACTGGAATCAGAAACTCCTGCTCAGGGCAGGATTAACTATCAGCACTGCACCAGGGTGGCTATGCTGCTGGTGCTTGTGGCATCTCAGCGCCATGCCACACTGTGAGCATGCTGGTGCTGCTGCCTCCAGTGGTGTGGCACTGCTGAGACAGCAAACCTAGATGTTAAACCTGGGCCCATCACCAGTGGTATCAGAGAACCCAGCAGGGTTACTCCCTTCCAGCTTAGCGAAGGACCTCTCTTCCTCTCTGTCTTTACTGTACCCTTGACATCCACCTCCTTATGAGGCCACATCTGCAGTTTCTGACTATTCCTGGAAGCAAGGATGAGGTCCAGTTCAAGATTAGGACACGTGAGATGTGGGCTGGGTTTCTAAGCTCCTGTTGAAGTCAGTAGAGATGGCGTCAACAGAGACTGGAGAGTGATGCGAATGCACCATAAAGCAGATGAAAGCATACTGTGAAGGCAGGAGTCTGAGTATGGAGCAGGGTGTCAACCAGCAGCCTCAGCATGGGCATCTGGTGCTATTTGACACGGTCCATGGTCTCCTGCTTGGCCTCCATCTGCCACTGCAGAAGGAGCGTCTCTGCAGTATGCTACACTTGCCAAATCCATGTGGCTGTCCCGGACACCCCACTGTGGCACTAAATACGTTAAGTTTAGGCAGCTGAATGACACATTGTGATGAAATGACTGCTTGCATTGACCCAGGCTGGGTTGAGTTGCCCACTTGTAGAGTCCAGTGCCAGTGGAGACGCTGTCAAGCACAGAGGACCCCTGTCCCCAGCTGGCAGGTATGCCATGGGGCTATGGGAGGCTGGACTGTCCTGCAACCGCAGCTTGAGAGCACGTAGGACACTGGACATGACTGAAACAGCATTAAGCACCTCTATGAGGGTAACTGAAGAGCCCTGGAATGCTGCTGACTGTTACAGGAGCTGAAGGATGTAGCTCACATGCAGAAATGTTCAAGGAGATGGTTTGATCTCAGACTCAATCCTACAAAAGCACTAATAGTCTGGGAAACAAATCACCGCGCTCCTATGGCAACGCATTATTGCCATTCATATTGGTTGCACTTAATAAAAATCATGTTCTTATTACATGAAGCACAGAAGCTCTGAAAACATTTCCTTGTCCTGCAGAGAGGAATTCATAGGGACTTGTTCTTACTAAACTGATTTAAGCCTTCAGGGTTGGGAATTCCCCATAGAGCAAATGGGGAATTTAGATTTGAGGAGTGTGTACGCCTTGCTTGAAAAGCCCAGCACAGGCTGATTTGGAAAACAGAGCAGGAAACAACTGAGCTGAACCTTTCAGAAAGAGCAGCCTTGCTTAGGAAGGGGGAAGGATTATGGATGAAATTGAAACCTTCTACCTATGGAGGACATAGTACTTAGCACTGTCTCACCTGTATTCCTCAGCAAGACACATAAGAGCAACAAGTGAAATATCAACAGGTCTGCCAGCAAAAGAAGACCTTTGGTGCATGAGCCATGGTTGAAGAGGAGTGAAAACTTGGAGGAAAGCAGAGACAAGTTGATCTCCAGGCAACAGGATGCAACAGCTTCACAGCCTTCCTGTGGGCTGCCAGATGGACACATATTTTCATGGTGAATATTTGACAATAAACTGAACCTAGGCAGCAGTCAAGCCTGGAGCAGAGGCAGCGTACTGCTGTCTTCCACCTGTATCCTCCTTCTTCCCACTCTCTGAAGCTAGTGCTCGGCAAAGTACTACAAAAGCAACAGAAAAGACTCTGTCCTGCCATGGCTGGCAAGGACGAAAAATCTCAAAAAACTGAACCCCACATCTTCCATGCTCAGATTTGCTTGTGGAAAATGGTAAGTTTGGCTCAGCAGACACCATCCTCATTTAAAAGAGCCCTAGGGAATGATGTCTGAAGCAGCCTCTGAGGTATTTTGACATGTCTGCTGTCTTGCTCACTGCTGCAGCATGTCCTGCTGGGCTTTGCCACAAAGTCAGAATCTGCTCTGTTGATTTTTGCTTTGTTATGCAAAAGCTTTTTGCATCCTGCTATTGGAGGTTGCTTCAAGATAAATCTATCCCCCTGAAAAGTTTTGTACTCAACAAGTTTTCAAATATTCATGTAGATTGGAAAGCCAGTCATAAAGATAATGCTTTTAGTCAGGCCTTTGTTTTAAATAAATAAACATACTCACAAATAAATAAAACCTTCATATACTATCTTAATATAAAAAAGCTATTCTGGGTAGCATCTAACTTATGCTCAGGAATAAATGAAAATGTAAAAAATGAATATTGCACAGAGTAAATAGTACAGCAATGAGGTCTGTCTTGGCAAAATAGTTCTACTACACCATCAAAAAGTTATTCATGCTGACAAGCCATGAAATGTTTGCATAAGGAGAAAGGGAACAAAGTAGGAATGCTTTAATGCTGTCCCTCATTGGTGCTGCTTTTTCCTTCAGTCTTGTATAACTGTGACAGTTGTGTAAAAGGGAAAAAATAAAAAAAGGGGAAAGCACTGCTAATGTCAGCATGAAAAGACATTTGTTTCTGCAGCAGTCAACAGCTACACAGCAGCTCTGTGCTCTCTTGCACAAAAGGAACATGCCTGGGGTGCTCTGCATCGTCGCCCTGAGTAGCCCATGGCAAAAGCCTGACCTCTCGAAGACCCACATGAATAGCTCCCGCTTCAAAGTCTGCTAGGCTGTGCAGATGCAACCTGTGCAACTGTTATTTGAATGACACCATGGACTCACAGGCCTGAGCCCTGAGCACAGACTACCCTATCAGGACAGGCACCTAAACTAGAGGGAGTCTTCCTACAGGTTCATAGAGAACAAGTTCTGCATTTTCTTCTCAATCCAAACATCAGCAGTGATTTTATATACTCATGCATACAGAGCTGGATTCAGATGATGGTGCCCAGAAATGTTATGGACATCCTTCTCTGGACAGCACTTAATGACCCCTGGCACCAGGATATCCCTGTGACCACAGTGGCCAGGACACCTCTCCAATCCTTCCAAGTGTTGTTGCTGGTGCAGGAGGTGGCTTACCTCCTTCCACAGCTCAAACACTGAAGATGCGCCCACATCTAGAGCACTGGCTGCCCCTTTCATGAAGGCAAGTCTGGATATAAGGAAAAACCTTTTCCTCTTGAGGACAGTCAAGCAGTGGGACAGGTTGCTCACAGACTTATGCAGTCTCTGTCTTCAGAAGATTTCAGGACCCACCTGGATAAAGCCCTAGGCAACCTAGTGTGACCCCAAGGACAGGACTTCCCGAGGTTCTCTCCAATCTAAATTAGCCTATTAAGCCTTTGTGAAGAAGGGTGTCAAGTACTGAATGAGGACAGGAACTAAATCTCCATAAATATATGAGTTCTGAAACCTATCCACCAAGTGGGAGAATGCACAAAAGTCCTGGTCCTGCAGCTTTCTCAAGCAACTAATCCCTACTCTTCTGAGCAGAAATTAGCCCCATTAGAGAAACAAATCTCAGCCAAGAATGCAGAGGTTTAATGGCTTGATAGAAGAGTCAGGGAACTGACAGGGCACAAATCACGCTCACCTATGGGACCTGATGGTTAGATGTGTTAAGGAAAATGATCCCTCATTTTCAGTAAAAGTCTCAGTACTTTGTATTATGTTTTGATGAGAATAATTCACTGCAATACATGAAAAGCTCTTCCCCCCTTATGTCCCTCTGCACCCTTCCCAGGGAACAAAAAGCCATTACGGTGATGCCTTGAGAGAGGTTGCCCTTCAGGATATACCTGTGGACGTGGTGCTGTGCTCTGTGGGTATGGCCAAATTTGGGTTTTATCAAAGCTAATCTGAGCAGGGGATGTAATAACTTAACCAATGTCTCAACCTGGATAAGTCCATACTACTGCACACAGTATAGTTCATGTGGGAGCAAGGATTTTGGCTTTTGAAGGGTCCTGGTTTCATTTCTTACCACTTTGGCCCAAATTTCAGCCTCTATATAACTGGGAGGGGTCCAGAATTCATGTTAATCCTGGATGTCAGAGATTAACATTTTTGGCCCAGACTAAGTGGCAAACTATATGGTGGGAGGCCACGTTGCAGGTCCCAAAACTACCTGTGATTGAAAACCCAACAGATACTCACAGGATGTATGCGATGACCCCGATGGACCAGCAGTCCACGGCTTTGCTGTAAGGTTTCTGGGCCAGCACTTCAGGAGCTGAAAATAAAAAGCCAGACAAGGACATGTTAGAAGATCAAACATTTGAATGTGGTCAAGAGATAGGACCCTGAAACTTGAAGCTCCCTGAGACCTTGTGTTGCCCTCCACATACAGCCCTTGCACTTGTAAATATCCTGATGTTTTTGAAGCTCATATTCTCACAAAGAAGGACAATTCTTAAAGTCAAGCAAATTCCCCATTTTCTGACTCCAGGGACAGAAAACAAAACCAAGCACAGAAAAATGCATGAGAGGCAGAGGGCCATCACCTCCCTGTCAGAGGAACTTTAGGAGACTTGGAGGAAAATGAGGTCAAGCTTTGCACCAGTGCTGAGATGCACATTCACCCTGACAGCCTTGCAGCTCCATTGCGCTTCCAAACTGGGGATTTCAAGAGGCAACTCAGAAAGTGCAAGATGTCAGGGAGGCAGTAAATTACATCCGCAGGAGAGGAAAGAGAGCTGTCACCACACCTCCCAACAGCTGCCTGCTGGATGTCAGTCGGAGGGAATCATCTGTCCCTCCGCCCCTGGGAACACAGACATTGCAGAGAGAGAAACAAAAAGTAGCAGGAATTGGACATATGCACAAAGGAACTGAGCCTTCTGTATCTATTGCCTTCAGCCACCATAGTCTGAATTTTGCTAGAAGTGAGATCCTGGCATTTACTGAAACTCTGTGGGTCTGCTTTCCTGTCTTAAGAGAGAGTTAAAAAGGTGCATTTTTTTTGTTTGGGAATCTGAAGTATTATGTTTTCCCTGTTGGGACCTTTCAGTGCCAATGCTTAAACCTAAATTTTAAAACCCTGTGACTCTAATCTTTTTCATGTAAAGAAGATTTTGCTTTTTTCAAAACAAAATGTCCACAATAATACAAGAAATCACTGACCGTGGCATTCCTAAAGCAGACTTGCCACACTGGGTTTTAAAAAGCACAGTATTTCCTTTGAGTACTTTGGAGTTCAAATGCTGCAAAAAAAAAAAATCATGAAGGGGCAAGTTCCAGCAAAAAGATTTCTTTGGGGTTATGCCTTCCTCTGCTAGGAGTCTTACCAACATCAAAGCAGTTAGTTACTTTAAGAACAGTCAAAAATACCGTGAAGCACATAAATGTGTTAAAACTTGAGCCTCACATTTAGTTGCTACATATGCTTTGGTGTACTGGTAAAGACTCTTCAAAGAGTTATCTTCTTCAGCAAGACAAGTCAACAAACTAAGGTCAAAGCTGCCAGCAAGGAAGGAAATGAGCAATAATGAGAAACAAAAAAGAATTTGTGGTGCTTGGGCATGAGAGCTTATAGAAGGGATTGAAGGGAAGACAGTGCATGAGGCAGATGAGGGCACCCAGCTTGCATTTCCACAAGCAGCAGAATGATGGAAAGGGTCAAATCACCCTTGTAAAAAGGAAGAAAATCCAGGGGAATATGGGTAAAAAATACATCTGACAGCCAGATTATGAAGACTCTTGAAGATTGGGATATGCCCCAATCTGCAGCACGGGGTAGAAGTTACTCCAGTCTTCCAGTCATTCAGCGAACTAGGACACTGCATGTATAAGAAATTAAAGTGGTGATTCTGTTCATATATTGTCAATACACTGTTGTAATGTGTGAATACTCCAACATCAATCCACTATATACTAAAGGAGTTTCTTTCCACTGTACCTAGCATGAATGGCTCCTATCCTGGCCCTGGGTGCTTGGCAGAAACCTGCATCCTGATTCCGAGAATACCCTGACTCCATCCAGGACATAAGCATGCTGCTGTAGTCTATCAAGATAAAGCTTAAAATGCTCTTACTACAATAGGGGACAGAGCTTTGGAAATATAAAAGGCAACTACAGTTAGTCCCAAAAGGTAACTCCTTTCCCAGTGGCTAGGTCAGGGTCTGTGTGTCAGCTCAGTGCTAGTCAGTCCAGCTGGGGAGAATTTGAAGACAAACTTGGGATGAAAGCATAAAGCACTGGAGAGTCATCCTATTTGGCCTGCCACTACCTCCCAGATAACCTGGCAAGCTGGCACAGTCTGGCAAATGTACATTTCTCTTCGTTCCTCCATTTGCTCAAAACAACCTTCCCAGACAATTCTTGTGTCCCTTAATCTGACTCTTTCTTTTCTAATTCATCAAAATTTGCCTCCAAGTTCTCCTCTAAAAAGAATCTTTTTCAAAATGTGCATTGGATAGAGTTTGTGAGACTCAATTTCCTTTTTTGTTCCATCCCTTGTGACTAAATTTTGTGACAAAATATGCAGAAGGGAGTTCATTTACCCCTGGTGATTAGACGTCTTCCAACTCCCCAGTCCTTCCAAATTCCCATCATTTTATTCACATATTTCCTCTACCTTTAACTTTCTGCTTATGTTTCCATCATTTTCAAGAGTGGTAAACATTATACATTTTATACCCCCCAAAAGAAAATATTATGCAAATGGATCCTGAGCACCATGGATCCTGGTGAGCTCCTGACGTTATACAGATATGATACATCAACAAAACAGAAAACAAATCTGAGACAAGGGGATGTGGACTATGTAAAGATTCTCCCTCTTAAAACATCAAATCTGTGCTGGGGCTTTTCCTTCTGGTTTAAATGAGTGAAGAGCACTGATAACAGACAGTTGCTGCTGTGGATGGGGGCTGTGAAGCAGGTAAGATCACCACAGGATGATGCCCAAAGGAAATATGAGGCTATTTACCCCTTTGGTAAACTTTAAAGAAAGGAAGGAGGTTTAAGCAATTATTTTAAGGCCAAACGGCTGCTTTTGATTTTTGTTCCAAGGAGCAGACATGCAACAGGAACAGGAGAACACAGCTAAGCATCATCTGTCTCTGATATATGGAAAAGACAGAAATATTTAATGAGCTGAAAAACAAGTCAGAGGAGCTCTCAGAAATGACAGTAGATCAGTGCCAACAGGCAAAGGCAGGAGATGCAATGAAAAAAAAATCCAAGAGTTGACAGCATTAAAGGATCAACACAGACGGCTGAGGAGACAAAACAGCAAAGCTCCCACTTCTGGCACTGGGGAAATGCCAGTTGAGCAAAGGCTTCCAGTATCGCACCTCCCCAGGGAATCACTGTGGGCTCAAATGCTACACAATGGCCACCCAGAGACAGAGAATTCAATGAAGCAAACCTGGACCCTTCCTCCACATCCAGGAACTGTACTTCGGGCCAAATCAACATTGCTACTGGCAACATGTGGCAGGTAAAATGTTGGGTAATGATCCCAGGGCCTCATTCCACCTGTAGGTACATGAAGATGTGCTTCCCAGGCCAGTTTTACCATTAGGGTTTTTTTTTTGTTTGTTTTTGGTTTTTTTGTTTTTTTTTTTTTGTTTAGTTACGTTTTGCTTTTAATAAGAGAAAAAATTAAAAGGCTTGTTTCAAATGGAGGTTTTAAGAAAAGGTACAGAACAGGAATGTCTGGAAACCTTTCAGAGCACGGTGCCATTACCCCCAGTGAGCACATATATGCTAATAAGCTCCCTAAAAATGCAGCTGCTGGATGCCAAAACCAGCAATCCATGTTCTTGCAAAGAGCTCAAGTGACGGGGATTGCTCTGATACTTTAAGCCTGTTGAACAAACTGTACAAGTCATGAGGGTGCTTGTTCTTCATACCAGTCTCATACTTAAAAGTGATTCTCCTTCACTCCCATGATGGTGCTACTCCCAGCAGATTCTGCTGTCTCACAAGAACTCAGTCTAATGTTATTTTCTGTGGTTTATATGGCTTCCCACAAGCTGCATGCCAGAAGGAAAGAGGCATTTGAACAAAGGGTGATGGTTTTGAAGATCCCCATAGGAGTGACAAATCAACAGGCTGCCGTAAATGTGGGAGGAATGGAAAGATCTAAACAAGGTTAAAATAACCAGGGACCTGCTTACATTGGGCAGGGACATAGTTCAGCTGGCCAAGCAAATCAGCCTGGTGCAATCAGGACTAGTAGTTCAGCTGGTAACTATTTTAGTGCCAGATTCCATCACATAGGCACATCCTGCAAATAAAGAAGGTGAAACATGAATGGGCTGCACAGGTACGAGATGGCCATGAAATGTGAGAGGGACGGTGAGAAACAGTCAGAGTTTGTAAGGGGTACCAAAGGGAGAAGGTGCCAGTCCCATAGCTGAGGACTCCTGAAGATACCACCTCAAGCAGGCGGACAGAGAGGAACAACCCTGCACTATTGAGAAGATGGTTAGATGCATGAAGGGCCAACCCAGTCCCTCTCCTGAAGCCAAAGACAGTCCAAGAGCAGTGTGAGCTCCTCTGCCACCATATGAAGTGCCTTCCTTACAGTGCAAACAAGCTAAGAGGTATATGAAGCAGCTTCATCACTAGACCAGAGTTACTCTTCCACTGACTCCTGGGATGAAAGCAACTTCTTTCCCTCTTTCACACAGTCCTCCAGTGTTCATCTTGTTCTACTTGGCCAAGATTTTGAAGCTTGGGGGTGTTTCTGAAGGACAGCAGTGTTTCAGTGCAGTGTTGCTGGCTTCCCGTGCTCCTGTTGTCCCTATTTCATGTTGCTGAGTCAGATTTAGATAGCTGTCATGGAACATAATGCAGCTACAACCACACACAAACAAACCCCAATTCAGGAGACGGCAATGGATCCAAGCAATCACAATGTCACAAGCAAACCCTGGTGAGAGTGGTTCCCATGCTTTATTTTTACTTTATTACTCATGTTACTGCCTAAACAACTCCTGGAGCTGCTTTCTGCTAATAAGAATATTCCGAAGGCTTATTGAATATTTTCAGACCTCTGACTCAAAGGATAATGAGTAAGTCAAAATTCAACATGGAAATCTATTGCTTACTTAAATGCTTTGGTGTTGCACAGTGCTACAAGAAATGCATGGCTTTGATACGATCTGAAATTGCTACTGGATTTCTGGCAGAGCTGGAAGTTGTGAAATGACCTCTCAGAAAAGCACTACAGCAAACCAAAACAGTGAGTGAGGTGGGGTGTACAGGGACCAACCACACATCCGGGGCCCAGCCCAATTCCTACGACAGGGAAATACAAGAAAATTTTATTTGAAGTTGGGTTGGGACTCAGAGCAAGAATTTTAAATCTCAGAAGGATTAAGATATTAACCAGCCACCAACACAGTTCATAATTCAGCATTTCTGCAAAAGGAGATCAGAGTGACCGAGACAGGCTTTCTAACATTTTTTCCAAACTTTTTAATGCTTCTAAGTGTCTTGCAAGTCTAAGTCTCATCTGCAGAAGTAACCAAAGCTTCTGAGAGACCAGCTCTCATGGAAAGTCAGTCAGTGAGACCCAATTCCCAAACAGCCCAAATCTTTTTAGAGGGCTTTTGCTGAGTGACTGGAGTCATCTCCTGGTGAGTGCTCAACTTAACACACTTCAAGGATGGCTCATTTTCAGGCAGTTTTGCACACCTCCTTCATCAAAATCAAGTTCTTATAAATGGCCTCAAGCTGAGCAGCCCAAATCTATGATGTTTAAAATGATAAGTCACTAATAGCTTATACACATCTTGCCCATAATCACACAGATCACTCAGGGTTTTGAAAACACCACTTCTCCAGTTTAGACGATGGGGTGGGATCCATGCAAGCCTGTCCACACACCTAATTTGCAATGAAATGAGCCATAAAAGCAGTCTCAAAACTTAACGTCTCTTAACAGGTCTCTTAAACCCGTTTAAGGGGCTATCTAAAAGTTGCGTGTCTAGTCCCAGCTCATCACTTAGACTCCTTCCATAAAAAATGCAGACAGAGATAAGAATGGTAAGCAGATAAGAAAATGGAAGATCTTTTCATTAGAAGAGGTTGTATTATCAGACTCTCCAGGCAATAAACATTAAGGTTTGCATCTTAACAAAAGTGGCTCAACCAACTGGGTTAAATTATCCCAACTGTCATCTTTTCACCATAGGACCAAAATCTCTGACAAAACTCCTGAAGGAAAAATACCTCTGAACTGCTGACAGTAAGGCAGAGCCTTACAAGCTAATGTGCTAATGCAGTACTGGTTATACACATTTTATATATACTCTAATTTGATAAGTAATACTTTGATTTTCAGAAAGAAAACTATTTATTAAGAATTTTAACTATAATTACAACCTACCTTATTCAGTGAATTTCTGAACCACATAAACAGGAATTTAGTGTCTTGGGTACCACTGTTTTTTGGAGATGAAGTATGAAAATTTGAAGCACAAAGAGTTGAAAGGATAGCCTAATCAGGGAAAATAGATAAAAATGACAGGGGGGATTGCATGCTTGCAAGTACTTGGGCACCGGACATGACTTAAGACCAGGTCTACTACTAAGACAGAAGCTTGTCCAGCACTTTGCGTGGCAGGATCCGACTGGATCCATTTCTGGAGATAAAGTATAAATAGTAGCAGATGCTAATGACTTCTTAACAGAGCCCTGGGTGCCTTTGACTTGTGATAGGTGCCTAAGTTTCTTTCCAGTAATTTAAAAGCAGAGCGGTTAAAGTGGCCAAAATAATTAATTCCTCATAAAATCTTAGAAAATGGAGCATTCTACATATCTTTAAAGAAAAGCACCAGGAAATTAGTTTTAAGTGATGGATCCCTGAGTGTTACTTCAACCCTAGGTAAAATGGATGGAGAAAAAAACCAAAAAGAGGTGACACAGAGGACACTTCATGAGCCAACCCTGTGGCATGTGTCTGTCCCAATCCAGATGAGCACAAATATTGATGTTGTGCCATTAGGAGGAAGGCCTCTTACATTTATTTGAGGGCATTAGGCAGGTGCTGCAAATTGGAGTGACGCTGGAAGGGATGAAAGCTTTCAGATGTGGGCAAATTGGAGACCATGTATGCAGAAGCCATGTCATCAGGTGTAACACTCACAGAAGCCCATTTGTGGGCATCACCACAGTGACTGACAGCAAAAATTTTCTGTGCTTGGAAAATGTTGTCTGGGCAACCAATTATACTTTTTTTTTAAAAAAAAAGCATCACTGAAGAGGAGCTGTCTCCTGCGCAAAAAAAAAAAAAAAAAAAAAAAAAAAAAAAAAGAAAAACTTCAGCACTTCAGAAATAAGCGGCCATGACCTCTTGAACTGTGATGAGTAAATCCTGTGTTCAGTAAGGTAACAACGGGCCTGGAAGCACTTGTGTAGCTACCAGTGCCCAGACCATGAGTAATGAGAGCTCTCAAACATCTCTGAAAGCACTACAATTCATGTCACATGCTCCAAGAGCTTCTCTTTCAAAATAGCAAGTTTTCTTATGTAAATGGATGTGCTGAGAGGCCATATGAGATCACTCAGTGCCCAAGCAGAGTCATGTTCCCTCATTTTCATTAGGCTTCAGAAAATATCATCTGAGCCTCCCTGTGTCTCGCAGACATATTCTAGTCACTGCCCATTTCAGAACAAAATAAAACATGTTAATTAAGGACAGAAGAGCTGACAGCAAAAATATTTATGAAAATTGCTGTCTCAGCTCAATTCCTGCTAGTGATTTGGAAGATTTACAGTCTGGTGTGATTACACAAGACAGCTATTCAGGCTGTATACAGTGCATCCTGACTCATATCTCTTAAAATTAAAAAAACCCCAAAAAACGATGGGTTGATGGCTTCACAATGGGAAACCAGAGAAATCTGCTCCTTTTCCTGACATTATCAGGATAGAGTGTGCCTGTGCAGCGTGAAGATAATGTCCAGAAAAAGGTATTGCTGGGACAAACTTGGATCACTGTGTTATCACCACATAATTTGTCTGAGTTCTTGTACCATGGTATCATCAGAGCTATGAAAACAGGTGAGGTGGCAGCTGCAAAGCAAAAGGAGCCTCTGACTGCTGAAAAACATCAAGTCTTCTCTGTTGGAAAGATCTGAGACAAATCTATAGCTGGGGAAGAGACTGTCATTTTAGTTTTATGGGTTTCATGGATACCCCAGAGATTAATTTTGCCATCTCAGCTGACTAGCTTGGTATTGTAGGAGGCCCAGGCTGGATGCCTTGTGCACAAAGTGAGACTTTTATTTGCTCAAACAGACCCTGGCATCACCTGCCATATAATTCTCACATTCAGTTACTTTAACTTTTTTAAAAGGATGCTCGTAAAGACACTGCTGATCAGTAGCCTGATACAATCACTACTGAATGGACAGAAGAGCAGAGAAGAAATGATAGGAAACAATTTGATACTGTCCAGGAAAGCCCGAGGATCTAAAGAGCTTTTGCATAATGACATTTAGGAGTCACTAACTTAACACGGTTGTAACAGAGGATGACTGAATATGTCTGAATAAATGTAGCTCTTTCATTTTACTGTCTTCTGTCAGGGGAATCTGGCAGATGTTATCCTTTATGATTAAAATAATACGTTAAATTAGGTAAAGCTTCTTGGTTTTATAGGTGCTTGCAGAATTTGAGGATATTCGTCATGTGCTCCTAACTTACCTACAGGCAGTGTCTTTAAGAAGACTCATTCTGCAAAGGATTAAAATCATGAAAGTAAATCCCACAAACCCTGTGCTGGATTGCAGGATGGGGACCCAAAGGAGAAGAGCACACAAGGCAGAACATCAGCAAGTTCTGAAATCTGTATTTCTAATGAACATCTGTAAAATCTCCAGTGGCACTGGAAAACAAACATTACTCCCTTTTCACTATGTGTCTGTATTGCAGCTGGGAAGAGTGGATGGACACTGTAAGACCTCTTACCAACATAGCCAGGAGTTCCACAGGCTGTGGACATCACATCCCCTTTACCCTCCATCTTTGACAATCCAAAGTCACTGATCATGATTTTTGACTCTTCATCCTGGCTGTAGTAAAGCAGGTTCTCAGGCTAGAATGGAGAACAAAGAAAGTGGGTTTTGAATATGTAAGTCCAGTAACAACGTCTGTTGGTTGATGAATTGATTTGATATAGTCCTTAGTTACATCATACACTAATATAATTTTGTCCCCCTAAATCCTAAAGAGTTGCTCTTACAACCTATATGGAGAACATCTCCAGACTCCTGTATGGCAACTAATGGAAGAAGCTGACACCTTGACCTTTGAGTAACTTTCCTAGGATAACAAACTTCTCCTTTGGTAACCCAAATAAGAACTAAGGCTCATCCCTTACTTGTGACGTGTCTGACATATCATCACTTCAGAGTGATAAAATAGAAGGATTCACTTGAAGGCAGGTAAATATGGTAAATCCAGTTAATGTAATGAAAAATTTTTATACAGCATTTAAAAAAAAAAAAAAAAAGAAAACATCTGGTATGAGAGAATTTTTATATCTTCTCCACTGGAAATAAACTGCAATGAGAGAGGAAATGGCTTTATGGTTAACAGAGTTGCAGCAAGGATGTTTTAGCTAGAGCTGATTAGGGAAAAACACTACATCACTAAGCACAGCAATTTCTTTATACTGAGAGAAAACAAGAGTCACTCCAGAAAACCCTGTGACTTTATACCAACATCAGACAGGTTGCTGCAGCGTATGCTACAGCATGACTATGTGTTTTGAATGTGCTGCTGCTACACAGCAAAGCTCTAGCTAGGCACACTTCTTCCCCTACTTAATGTCTGGGCTAGCAAAAAGGTCCAGCAGCATCTGCTAGCACTGTCATAGCCTGGGAGTAACGGGGTGCCACTGCATCACCCCCAGACCTTGGGGTCTTCATCTATAAAAGTGATGGATACCCAATGTTTCAGCATAACCCCGGTGTAGACTTCTTGCCCAGAAGCTGGTACAAATGTCCACCCGCATGCAACATATTTTGTTTGTCAGCCAACTGTGCGCTCCAGGAAATGGTGAGAAGTAGCTGCAGCCACACAACATCATCAAACTCCTTGGGACACACCCAAGCCTGGATTTGTGATGAGGAACAATGTCCCTGCAGCAGCACCAGTATCTATCTTCCCTCCTCCATCCTGTAACTTCTGGGGAAAGCTGGGATGAAGAAACACAGGGGGGTGATGTTGCCTTCCACCCTTCTCTGAGGTTTGCATTTAGCTTCAAGTGGATGTTAAAGCACTTTCTGGCTCCCTGGCCCCAGTGTGAGGCCACATAGTGATGGCTTTATCCATGGGAAATGATGGCCATGAGAAGATCTACAAGCTGCTTCCACAGCTGTGAGCCAGCTGGGACTGAAGCAGAAAGGGAAATTATTCTATTTGAAAAAATAATTATGAAGTTGGACCATTTATGTTTCTTATGATACCTCGTAAGTCCAGTGCTTTAACTGGCTATTATAATGCTGACAGTTTTCAGGCACCACGTGAGTTAGTTTTATGCCATGGTCTGTCCTTGTTGGAGTTACTCCTGATTGTTACTAGTGCACTTCTGGCCTGCTGAGGGGTTGGTAGAGTTAGTATATTAAGGGAAAACAATTATTTCCTAACGATTTCTGCTAATTCACCTCAGGCTCCCACTTACTCATATATAGTAAGCCCAAGAAAACTACCCATTTAAAACTTAATCTTGTTTAAAACCCCTTTAAAAGAAGTCTGGTTCTTCGAGCTGGTTAATTTTAAAAGTGTTAACAAGGTGGTTCTGTGCCAAGCAAAGCTGCTTGAGCCTTTCAGTCCTTTTGTACATCCTGGACTCCCTGGACTTCATCTGCTGCCATCTCTTGTTATCTGCTGCCGAGTTACTTAGATTAGAGACTTGGAGCCCAGATCTGCTTTTCCTAACTACACCAAGTACTATTTTGGTATCTGAATAACACATAATTACAATAAATAATTATTATAGATGCTTCATGGGTTTTATTTTTATACAGTGGATTCTTTCCCAGAGTTTCATTTTGGGGATCACAATTTGAAACTTACACTTATCTTGATACTTTGAGATCATAAAAAGCCTTATTATATCCCTATTTTTGCCATCATGGTATGTTTGTGCTAACAGAAATTCACAGCAGGTGTTCCTCATATACCATATTTTATGAGTCATTTTAACAACTGATATGGTACTGACAAAGACTTGCAAACAAAAGTAAGAAAAAGAGCTAGTCTTTGCCCCAAAATATGACTGGAAAAGGTTATTTTGACCTAAATTCAGCATGTCCTTACATAAAGTCTAGAAGTAATTTGTAGATTAGTCCACTTCCCATTTACCAGACCTCATATTTTATTATAGGAATTTTAAATAAGATTAATCTGTTTTAAAGTGAGAGCTACAGCCTTTCTTCAAATTATGAAGACAGGAATATTAAGAGCTTGTACAATGGAGTATCTGAATTAAGAGGACTTGGACCTCCCTCCAAAAACATTGGTGGCAGAAAGAAGCCTGACGTTATTTACCACAAATTGAACTCGGGAGAAAGCTGGTCATGTTAAAATACTAAACAATGCTTCCATACTGAAATGTGGTGGAACTCTAGTAAATATGAGGATATTTCTGTGTACTTCAGTGTAACAACATAGGGAACTGAGAGCAATACATGAAGGTTGTAGGAGATGGAAGTGCCTCCTTACAGAAAACCCAAGAAAACTTCTTTGTGGCTCTTGACTCCATTAAATGTTCATGAAGCCTTCACACAATATGACCTGTTTAGCCAAATTCCCCTCTCTTTACATGGGTATAGTTGAAAGCCACAACAGTAACATCCAAGGAAACTCCAGTTTGGAGCGCGCCTTCAAAAACAGAAATGTTATTTCATTCACTGAATTCTTCATTTCTGGCAGTAAACTTTGGTAAAGCTCAGGAACTGAACACACAGTTTTCTTCTGACATTTATATCTTTTTCTACTGTCTTCTGCTAATTTATTATTTAAGATACTAAAGATGGGGAGGATTAGCTGTGTGTTATGAAATCCAAGCCTTTCTGCTTATCTTAGTGACAGTTTAAGATATTGGAAGGAAACAATACAGAAATAATGTTGGGTTTTTGGTTGTTGGGTTTTTTTGGTGGTTTTGTTTTGTTTTGGTTTTGGTTTTGTTTTTTTAACCAGAAAAGCTGGGAGTTTTTGATGTGTTAACACAGTATAGCTGAGACGAAAATTATCTAAAACTCACATTGGCACACAATGTTCCTTAGAAGAATCCTTGCGGTTAGCAGTGTCTCCAAAAACACTGGTCCAAATTACATATAGAAAAATATTCAACTTTCCCACACTATTTATCGTTATAATTATTATTAAGTAAAAGTAAGTTTAGCACAGCAAATTTGCAAGATACTTTAGAGCCGTAAACACATCCCAGTTAAGATGAGTTTCCTGCCTTAATGTAACATTTCAGGTCTTAATGAGTTTTTTCCCCACGTCATATGTGCAAAACTCCCATTGTAACACCATTGATTGTCCTCATTAAAACTAATTATGATGGAAGGTTATGAAGCCTTCAGAGCATCCCTCTTATGGTAAAATCTTACTGAAACAGCCAGTCCCAGTGGAGGCTGGATTTACATGTGTTAGACTCACATAATTACGCAACATTCATTAACACTGCCTGGAGGACCGAGCCACACGGTGGTTGTACCTTGAGGTCCCTGTGCACGATGCCCATTCGGTGCAGGTAGTAGACGGCATCCAGGACCTGCCGGATCAGGGTGCTGGCGTCCTTCTCAGTGTAGAAACCTTTCTCAACAATGCGGTCGAAAAGCTCTCCCCCGGACACTCTGGAAAACATGACGGGATGCAGAAGTGTGAGGACATGCTTTGCAATGTGCTTTCCACCTCACTAAAGGATGGTGAAGGTCGTGCCCTGGCCACAGGCAGTCCAAACACACATCCATCTGGAGCTCCGGGGGCTCTCCCACTGTCCCAACAAGCATTTGGTTTGGTTTTCTCATACTCCAACGACTGGTCATGCTTTAATGAAAAATAAAATCCATCACACATCAGAGAGTGGTCAAAGACTCACTAAAACTTGCAAAGGGAAATCACAACGATGCCCTAGCAGGGGCCAGGGGAGCAGACATAGGTTTCCACACTGTCCCACCCTAGGGAACTTTGCATAGGCAAATTCAGTCTGCTCTCCCTGCTGTGCTAGCCCACTGAGATTGTAAGGCTCCCTACTAGTAGGATCCCTTGGGATTCCCTTTTCACTCCCCCAAGCAAGGCGGAGGTTTTTCCCTGGAGGAATGGTGCCATTCTCCTTTTCCCACCAGTGAGTGAAATGCATACAGCAGTTGCTGCCAGTACCTATAGAGCGCTAGTTTATTAAATGACTCAGTGTCTCTGGCAATTTTAAATGCTCTCAGAGGTCCCCCCCTTTACTCATACATCTACATTCATTTATCAGCAGCCACAAACTCCTCAGGCAGAGCACGGCCTCTGCCCAGCACTAGTAGCAGACAGTTATTGATGAGGGAGAGCAGATTATCAGCGTAATTAATCACCAGATGACACAGATGGGGAAAGGATTCCACAACTCAAAGAGGAAAAAAAGTAAAACCTTGACATCCCACTATTTAATGCCTGCTATAGTACACTTTTCCTCTGCCCTGCTAGAAATAACATGTTCTAAACCCAATCTTAAATAAAGAATGGACACATTAAAACTCCCTGGAGGAGTATCTGGGGAAACAAAAAAGGAAAGAAATATCTGAGTAATTGAAATAATAAAACTGTCAGCAAAAAACTGCCCTACTAGGGTAAATAAAAGATTTCAATTTTAACAAGCAAAACCTATTAAAAAATAAAATGTATGCGATATGTTTTTTCAGCAAGTTGCACCACTTATCATATCGTAAATAGCACAGTAAAACTTTCTTTAAAAACAAACCTAATAAAGGGAAAATAATAAATTATTACAGTCATTAAATACATATCGTCTGGGAGCTTGCCATTATACGAACACTAGGTAATTCAGACACTCCAAGCCATAATCTGCTTGAATAATGCCATGAAGCCACTTTCTAGGGAAGTTTGGAGCCAGAATGGGAGAGAAGGCTACTGCTAAAGTTGAACACATTCAACTTCGAAAATTAAACACAACCTTGGAAGAAAAATAAAAAACCAACAAAAAAAACCACAACAGATAATCCTCCTATTAAGTGCTAGGCAAACAAACCAAATAGCTTGCTAAAATATTGGCATTAAACTGAAACTCTGCACTAAAGGTGAAGTTCACCCAGGGTCTGAAGTCCACCCAAGAGACCCCCTGGCTGTACCAGCAGCCCTGGGGCTTGCTGCTGGCAGAGAGAGGCTGGAGCAGCAGTGCTGGGCTGACGGTGGGGCAGGGGTAAGTCGCTGGTACTGGACTGAATTGGAGAGCCTGTGACTCCTGGCACAGCGGGGATAGAGGCATGGCAGGCTGAGCCTGCGCCGCCAGAACTTGCATCACACAACAACCTGTGCTGAGACGACACCCTGATCGCTGCACAGAAAAACTTGAATTAAACCCCCTTCTTTCCTAGTTTCTCACAACAGGAGTTGCATTTCTCATCTACATAAATGTATATATACATATGTATATATACACAGGGTGTTGCTTCAAGCTCCTCTCAGCCCTACAGCCTTTGCCCAGCCCATTGCGTGACTTGCCGAGGGAGAATGGACACACCGCTGCCTCGCCGTTCACTGAATGCAGACACAGTTTTATTGAATCTGGCTCTTATTAGCTGACTGTCTTTTTATATTTCCCCTGCAGCCCTTTTGTTTCCCGTGGATTGATTGCACTGAAAATTGAGCCCACGCAGTAATTAGTATGACTAAATACAGCACATTTCCCCATGAAAATGCAGTGCGTGCTGTTTTGCAATTTCATACAGTTACTTTTGTTATATTCAAGAGATGGACTGCTTTAGGAGATACTGATTTACATCACGTGCTTTCCTGCACAACGATTATCTCCTTCAATGTTTGCAGAGAGTACACTTCCACAAAAATTTTTTCATTAAAATGACAAACTTTCCCTCCATGCCAGCTCAATCCCTATCCCCCTTAAGCCTCATTCCTTAATCATAAGCTTTTCTTAGTCAAATTTAGTCCAGTGGATCTACTGTACCCAGGCTCAATCTGTTTATAATTTTATTTCAACACATGGAAAATATTTGCAACCTCTTAAATGATGTATTGCAAACCAGAGCTTAATCCAAGGACTCAGGAGGAACAGCTGGTAAGTTTGCAGCCACTTGCTTATTCAGAGTGTCAACAGCATCCCAGGTACATGCAGAGAGTTGAGGGATCCGTGCTCCTATTTATTCGTATCTTAACTTTGTGTAATGGTACATGGGATTTGTATTACGTTTGCTGTCACCTATAGAGTCTCCCTGGTGTGGGAAAGAGATATGGCTGGGGTTCACCTCCCAAGGATACTCTGTAAATTAGCACCCAAAGCTGTGGCTACTTTCCATATGGAGCTTACGTCCATATGGCTTTTATCCTCCAAAATAGGGTTAACTCAACTGTAATGTCATTAGGAATGCTGCTCCCTGTATGGTGCCCAAGGACTGACATAAGTCAATGCTCTTCCAGGAGCAAACCTGCTAGGGCAGCTGTGGGAGAGCTCAAATGCTTTAAACTCATGGTGGAGATGTGGACTCTTTGTCTAAAGCTGGTCTTGATCCCTACTCTCCCTACCCTGTTGAGACAGGACTTGGCATCATGTTCTGAACAGACCTGGGCACTCACAAAGTGCAGCTGCAATTTCTTTGTTCGAGTCTTGGGATAATTTATTTATTTAATTATTTATTTTTTAACACCAGCATCAGGTTTGCGCTTTCTATGGCAATTTTGAGCAGTGCACAGGAGGCAGAGTTGAAACTGCAGGCAGCAAGAGCAGGATTAGGTCTTTGTCTTCAAGAAATTTAAGACAAAATTATCTGACCAGAAAGAGAGGGTAGAAGGGGTTTCTTATTAGTGGAAGAGGACTGCTCCCGTCTTGTGGTTGGCACTGGCTCACGGAGTTGGACACACTGTCCCAAACAACAGCACAAGGAACCTTTTCCCCTGCTGATTTAGATCTTGATTCTCAGCAAAGAAAAAGTCAAAGGAGGAGTAGCCAAGTGCAGTGACTTGAAAAGCATTTAACCCTGGGAACAGCTCAAGAGTCATGCTGCGATCCAGAGTAGCATTACCCCTGTCCAGGGACTCAGAGCTGGGCAAAAATCAGCAAAGTGGCTGCAGCTTCATCTTCTGTATGGATGTGTGCTGGGACTGCCTGCAAGGTGTGTGCGGCTCCATCCCTTGGTCCTTGCTCGGCCACCAAACAGTGACTTTCCCCTGGTTCACCAAACAACAAAGGGAAAGACCAGCACTTGGAGAAGGAGTTGAGCTGGGTGTCCACATCGCACATGGACACCCCAGCATATGCCTTGCCTGGCTCCAGGAACATAGGAAAAAAATTAAAAACAATGCCGAGAAGATTCATTTAGTTTAGAATGAAAAAAACCCAAATCCATCCATAAATATGAATACTTTTCACTTCTACTATATCTTTTACCTGAGGCTATGTGCCTTTAGTAGGTGTCATTGACTAGCAACATGAGGAAGGCCAGAATAAACATTATTTTCATTTTCTCTTTGCAGGAAATAGAGAAAGACAAAAACTCTCAGTCCTGACCCAATGAAACAGCCAGGACACACAATAATGTCCTCTTCCACAAGCTCTACACCACTAAGAATCATAGAATCATATCATCGTTTAGGTTGGAAAAGACCTTTAAGCACATCGAGTCCAACCATTAATTTAAAACTGCCAAGTCCACCACTAAACCATGTCCCTAAGTGGCACATCTTCACGTCTTTTAAATACCTCCAGGGGTGGTGACTCAACCCCTTCCCTGGGCAGCCTGTTCCAGTACTTGACAACCTTTTTTGGGAAAAAAATTTTCCTAATATCCAATATAAACCTCACATGGAACAACTTAAGGCTGTTTCCTCTCATCCTATCACTTGTTACTTGGGAGAAGAGACCAACACCCACCTCGCTACAGCCTCCTTTCAGGCAGTTGTAGAAAGCAACTCTCCTGAGCCTCCTTGTCTCCAGGCAAAACAACCCCCGTTCCCTCAGCTGCTCCTCACAGGACTTGCGCTCTGGACCCTTTACCAGCTTCGCTGCTCTTCTTCGGACACTCTACAGCATCTCAATGTCTTTCTTGTAGAAAACTCAGCGCAGTATTTGAGGTGTGGCCTTACTAGTGCTGAGTACAGGGGGACAATTACTCCCTTAGTCCTGCTGGTCACACTATTTCTGATACAAGAAAGTTGCATTGCCATCAAAACCCAGATTGAAGAGGGGCAGTAGGATGCAACTTGACCATATGAAAAATAAGACGGAATCTGTGATTCTGATGGGGAGACACACGTTTGCAATCTGGTTCCAGAGTTTCCCGAGATAAAAGCTTCCAGATCTAGCATTTCATTAAGGAGACTTCACGTATCAGTCACGCAGATGATGTAAAATCTGTCAGAGGATCTAGCCTGGTGCTGGAGTTTGCAATAAACTCTCACAGTCCTCTGGTCTGGGGTCAGCTATAGAAAATTTGCCCGGCTCTAATGAATATGAACAAGGGAACAGAGACAGATGTTAAAAAGAGAATTGGTATCTATTGTTATATTTTTAAT
This sequence comes from Athene cunicularia, assembly GCF_003259725.1. NCBI lineage: Eukaryota > Metazoa > Chordata > Aves > Strigiformes > Strigidae > Athene > Athene cunicularia. Next base: position 76,154,684 of record NW_020799092.1, read on the forward strand.
CTTTTCTTTTCCTGGCTGGATTTGTAGATTTTGCCTCTTCTTTATTCCCAGTTTGGTGTTTAACTGTAGACCCAAACCTCCAGCACAGGCTGCCACACTGAGTGTCTCACTTTAAGACAGGTTTCAAAAAACTTTGTAAATGCCAGTGGTTTTGTGTACATGGATGAGCTACCTCATTATTTAGGCTCTGTGTGTGTCCAGTGTTGGCTGAACACCCTGCACAGAGTAAAAAGGGACCCTGAAAGACCTCACAATCCTCATTAGAGACAAAGAAGAGGTCACTCTAGCAGTGTCCTAATAATGATTAAGGCTCTGTTCAAGGGTTGGTGTCAGTCCTTGTCACTGCACAGTTTCTTGGGCAAGATGAGGAAACATTTCATCGTTACTATTACACCCTTACTTTACAGTAACCCATTTTACCATAAAGTTCATCAGGAAAGAGCTAAACCTGCAAACAAAAAGAAAACAGCCCCTGCTGCAGGTAAGGAGGAAGGATGTGATCATCCTTTCCCTGAAGCAACCAAATTCCGTTGCAGTACCATCAGGAAAGCAGAATGTGCAAAGTTTCAGCGAAACCTTTTGATTAAAGATGATCACCAGACAAAAAACTCCCTCATAACTGAAGGCTCCTAAACTCATAAACACAAACCAATAGCCATTCTCTCTAAATTTCTGATGTTTTTGCCAGCTGCAGGTCAGTCCACCACGTACCTGCCAGACCACCACCACAGCGGGGCTGCCTGGCGGGGGACATCCCTATGTATGTTAGTCTTCAGGTAAATAAAGCCATGAATAAAAGAACAAATATATGCTGGAATGAAAAAGAATTTAGCCATATTAATGTATTCACGTTACCCTTTCTTTCTCTTGCTGGTACCATCTGCGTGCACAGATATATCTTCTCATTTATTCACCCCAGCATCCCGCACTGTTATCAAGTGTAGGAACCTTTCAGCTTGTTTTAGGAACTTGAAAAATAACACCCTTTGAAATATCACTTTAACTGCTTGGCCATTTGGCAAAACATTGATGGTTTTCTTTTCTGTCTCTTTCGGAGTACAGGATGAAATTGTTCTGGATTGTTTACTGCTTGACTGTTTAATTGCTTTTTATAAAAAGACTTACTGATGAACTTATCAGTGGTAGATTTATGCAAAGAATCCCATCAAAGTTATTCAGAGCTTGTAGGCTTTTCTCTCAAGAAGAAATGTGAAGTTCACCATTGGACAAGTCATCAAAGCACCACCATGATGGGTTAGAAGAAGCAATGTGGAAAGGTAGAGGCGTGCCTAGGGACTCGTTAATACTTTTTAAACCTGTAGATTAGGATGCCTGATGAAGAGGGCCTATTTCAGAAATTTGGATCAGGAGGCATCCCAGGCCAATACAAAAAATAAGTTAAATACGAGCATTACCCTAAAATTGTGAATAGCTTACTGATTAGAAGTTACATGTTCACGGTTTCCTACAATATGAATCAGAAAAATCACATAACTCAGTCTTTGGGGCATAAAGCTGGAAATGTGAGGTGAGATAAGAAAGACTGAAGGGACCATTCCTGGGGAGTTCTGGCTTTGAGTATTACTCTTCTCTAATGAAGGAATTCTTATTAATGAAAATATTTCCATTTAAAAAATTTACTTTGTTTTTAATGCAGGGCTTTTCTGTTTGGCTTTAAACTTCCTTTGCATTGTGGAAATGCACAAGAACCGGAAAATGAGCAAACAGATTAATAGCTTTTAGACCCAGAAAGGAACGTTATGATTATTCAGTCTGAACTCTTGCAAATATAAGTGATTAAAATTCTCCTTATGCCCATAATCTAAGGTGTTAATGAGGCAGGGACAGAAATTGCTACAGAAATACTGTATGTCCTACAGAAACTTGCCTTAGTCAGTATACAACTGCACTGGCTTTGTCATTTGCAGCACATCATAAAATATATAGCTTGAACAAGGCAAGGACTTTCCTTGTTATTGTAGCTTTAAAACACTCCCCTTAAAATCCGATGGTAACATAAATATATGCTCCAAGGCCACAAAAAAAAAAAAAAAAAAAAAAAAAAAAAGGATGTGAGATTAATTTTGGCTTATTTTTTTAGAATAAAGTTGTGTGCGTGTGGTAGAGAATGATGGATGAGTGTTAGCACCCTCTCCTTTGACAGTGCTGTTCAATGCAATGTTGCTGCAGGATTTATCCTGGGGGGCTGATGGGTCCTCAGCCCTTCATCACCACCGTGGTGGTGGCTGCACAGGGGGCTGCCCCACAACCTGAGGGGTTGTTTTGGAAAAGTCTGGGCAAAAACGGTGTGGTCATCTCTCTGAATCAAACTGAGCAAACCAGCTTCTTCCTTTCATTAAAAGGTTCATATGACACTTGCTGAGCAGTTGTAGTAAGGTTGTGCTTTGTAGAACAGACTTCGGTTTTCACTGGGATGAGAGCATAAAGTCTCTGGAAATCTCAACTCAGGAATGTAGTGTAGTTTGGCAGTTAAAATTTTTGGAGACATTTTCCTTCATAGAATCCCTACTGTGGAGCTCTTTTGAGGTCGATTTGATTTTTTGAGGTCGATGCTGTCTTGTTTTATTAAAAATTTTATTCTGTATTCAAATATTCAATATTATATTCAAATTTTCCCCTGGTTCCATCAGCTGTAAAAAGTGTGACAGCACTAATAGCAACAAAATGACAAAGGACCTTATGTTTTAAGTCTCTTGTAACTAAACCTTACTGACTGACAGCTTATGACAGCCCTTCAAATGCCAGCAGCCCAGTTGCCTCCATCTACACTTGTCCCATCAGGCAGTGGTGTGTGGAGGAGACCTTGGACCTGCCAGCTACAGCAATGCTCCCCCAGTGCTGCCATCACAATTTATGAGGCACATATCTGTAGTAAAGCAACCTGCACTGATAACCCCACCACGCAATCAAATCCTAAGGAATGTTGTAGCAAACTTTCATATCTCTAGTGCTCTGCTGAGGTCTGCAAACACCATAATGAGCAGAAGACGAGCACATCTTTTTTCTAATCTTCCGAGCTCTTACAGTTTGACTGGCACCTCGACAGGAGCCAAGGAATCATCTAGTATTAGCAACTGGATCACACCCCAGTGTGCCCTTGCCATTTTAAAAAAGACCTATGGAGGGTGGTGAAACACTGGAACAGGTTGCCCAGAGAGGTGGTAAATGCCCCATCACTGGAAACATTCAAGGTCAGGTTGGACAGGGCTCTGAGCAACCTAACTGAATTGAAGACATCCCTGATCATTGCAGGGTGGTTGGACTAGATGACCTCTAAAGGTCCCTTCCAACCCTTTCACCATGTCAGTCAATTGTTTGATGTCATCACATGGGAATCCATACATACAATGGTCTCACCACTGATTTCATTGGGAAAAAACCCACCATTTTGAAAAAGTCACTAAAATATGCACAGTATGCATTAAATAACTCAAAAGCTTAATTTTAAAGAAGCAATTACTCCCTGATTTATCCGTTTCCTTATGTGAGATGTCAGTAAATCAGCCCAATCACTCTTGCTCATCGTAACATATATATATATTTATCCACATGCGATTTTATTGCCTCAACCTTCCTCACTTTGCTTCTTGAAAACGGAAAGTAGAGCTCTGTAGACAAACCACAACAAAAAATATGTTTTCCAGTATCTGAGGGCTGGAACAACGGTTTCCTAACTGCTGTCATATTCCTCCAGCTCTCCATAAAATAAGCAGATAGTTAAAATCTGGAGGAGATTCCTCACCTGACAGCAATTTAAAAGTAGGTCAAGTTTCAGCACTAATAGGTTGAGTTTGTTTTCCTTTTGACTTGTTTTCCAATGGAAACCAACCTCGATGTCCTGCCAGCATTAACTAGGAAGAACAGACCTAAAAATAATGAGAAGCGATGTCTCTGAAAATGGATACTGTAAATTATGCAGTGTGTAGTAAACAATTATGAAATATAAGATGAATGCAACACTAAGAATTATCCTAAATATCAAAAAGGACCACAGAAAAGTACAGTAAAGTCACTCCCAGCTGGAGTTTAAACAGCCTGGCTTTTCTGTGAATAACACTTTATAGAAACTTGGTTTTGTGCGTATATTCCTCTTTCTGAGTCTGATTTTCACATGCTTTCTCACAAGCTTGCAGGCAGATGTTATCATGGAAATAACCAAGGTTAAGATAATATTGAGTAATACTTGCATCACTGCAGAAAGAGCTCTGAAGCTCTTGTATCACCTGTATCTTGCCTTTTTTTTTTTTTTTTTAGGCTTTTCTGTAGGATATACAACTTTGAGTTGTCCCTCTGTCCTAGACAAACACAACCAAGGAAAATTTATTTCAAACCAAAAAAAAAAAGAAATGCAGTCAACTGGTCAAGACATGCTGTTGCAAAAATCAACTTGCCAAGCAGTTGGTAGAAACAATATATAGGGAGCTAAATATTAAATATTAAAATTAAAAATTAAAACCAAATAGACCAACTTAACTCTAAATTATACAGGTATCTTGTTTTATCAAACTGTTACAACAACTATACATATTTAAAAAGTCATTAATGTGATCTTTAACTTTTGAGAAGTATGAAGAAACTTGCAGACAACTGATGGAGAAAACCACAAAATTGTAATTGCTTCTAATGAAGTATTTCTTAAGAAATCTGCAAGTAACTAAAGTAAAAATCAGGAAATAAATGTTGGAGTGATTAAGGACAGTTCTCCAAAATGCTCTGTGGCCATGAAAAAACAAGCAGAAGGTTTGGGAGAAAACTGAGTGTAAAGGAGAAAAACATTTGTCCCCCTAAATACCCATGGTGCACTCACACCTTCAACATTTTTGACAAAATTCATCTCACCCAGTCTTGCAAGTCTACAGAATAAGTACCCTTATGAGAGCTACCACCCTCATCTCCTTCAGCCAAGACAAGGAAGGAGGCATTTCTAGGGTGTGATGTTGCTAAGAGCACACTTCAGGGTGTGAGCAACAGAAATGTCCATTTCTGTGTTCATTCAGACAAATCCCACCTTCATGAGCTTTATGGAAAAGATGCTTTTGCCAAAAATATAATCAAACTTTGGAAAGTGCAGGCAAGAAAAGCAAGCAGGACCAGAGAGCTTCTCCATGAAAAGAGAGATCAACGTTACAAAGAAAAGAGATGACAGAGGAGATACAATAGCGCTCTACAAAATCATGAAAAGGATGGAGCATGGAAAAGAGAAGCATAAGGAATTATTTCACACCACAGATGAGAAATGGGGGACCTAATGAATTAGCAGGTGGTGGGTTTAAGGCAAAAGCCCTTTGTCATTTAAAGAGCAATCCTGGAATAGATGAATCCTTGGTATGACCCAATAAAATGGTGCTCATATTCTTATGTTTGTGCTCATCAAATTAATTATTTAATAATTCACTCATCTCTTGTCTGAATGTGCATACCTACTTTAAGGGAGTCTTTTGATTCATTCACTTAAAATCAAATATGACAGATTCATAGATTGTAAAGCCATTACGATAATCTAATCTGACTCCAGACAAAACAAAGATTGTACAATTTATGCCTCAGATCCATAGCTCCTGGCTGGACAAAAGACTATCATTTAGCAGTGTAGCCAGGCTTGACTTAGGAGATACCACTAATCCCTTGTCTGCTTTGTCCAGTGGTTAATTACACACACTGACTAATTACATTGAGTTTTTTTCCAGTGATAACTTCTGATATCCTGTCATTGGATCCTTTTCAACACTGACTGCAGACTCTTTAGCTATATTAAAGCAATCTTACTCCTTTTAGGTTTTGGTAACTTTTTTTTCTGCTTCTATCTGATGTTTCTTTCTGATAAATTCAACAGCTAATTTCACAGCCTCTGTGAAAAGCTAACTAGAAGCTGAGTGCAGACACAGCGATGCTCATTTCCAGTTCTCCATTTTGAAACTTAAATTACCATGTTAAGTATCTTCGCTTATATCTGCATCAGTAACGATCTGGCCATTCCTGGACAGGATAAGGACCAGCACTAAGTATCTGTATTTCAATACTGAATCGAGTATAATCTAAATAGAATATAGAGTTTCCAGTTACTACTCTCTTCTGAACATAATTTGTTCAGTCTACTACATCTTGTGATGTTTATCTTACCACTGTTCAACCAAGATATCCCTGTTTTCCATAGCAAAGAGTGAATTTCCCCAATTTTGAGCGGTATAGAGATACCAAATGGAATTCTTACCGCTCAGATGCAGTCTCAGCTAAATAAAACTTATGTGACTGTTTAGAGCAATATTATATCCTTAGCCGGTAAATTCAGTTTCCACTGGAGCTGCAAGGACACTTGTAACATCATTGGAAGAACCAGGAGGAAGAGGTATTGAATTTGGAAACCTCAGGATTGAACACAAGTTGATTAATCTTCTGCCCAGTCACCTCTAAAGAGGGACAGCGGACAGAGGCCACGGTGAGTGAGGATGAGTGGCATACACAACCAGATCAAAACTGTTAAAAGCAGTTCATGGCAAACACCCCAGTCTAAATCCCCCTGCTCCAACCCCACTGCAATCCATGAGGCTGAGCACACCTTGCTATGTATCACCTGAGACTTTCCTCTCACCTACCTTATTAATCACTGTTTTTCACATTACTAATTTTTTTCCAGCTCCGTGCATGAAGCCTGTGAGTGGACGTGATTCATGATGCTGCTTATGTATTGCTGACAAGCCAGAAACAGCACTCATGATTAAAGCTTCATGTTTATTTGCAGATCGCCAGCTGCCTTCTCCCATTAGCAACAGCTAATTTCCAAGCTGTGCCCTTTGCACAGATAAGGCACAGCAGGGACCAGGAAGACCTGCTGATTTATTGTGGTTTGGCTGGAGGGTGGGCAGCACAGATATTCTCTCACGGCCTTGAGGGAAGATTTATGATGTACAAAAGAGGCAGTTTCTTAAAAAAAAAAAAAAAAAAAAAAAAAAAAAAAAAAAAAAAAAAAAAAAAAAAAAAAAAAAGCATCTGGTCCTAATTCCTGATATTCTCCAAAAAACCCAGGAGTCAGGCATGTGAAGCACCAAGGCTCATATGATTTCTGCTCTTCAGAGACCATGGGATGAGCTCCTCAAGGAGATGTTGTCCGCTGCATCCCCACAAGAGATGGGAGGAATGAGATGCCACCAGCAGCCAAAGAAGCAAGCAGGCCAGCAGAAAGGACAGCCTCTGAAAATGCTGGGAAACCACGAGTGAAACTAGCTGGGCATGGAGAGGACAGAAAAGACAATCCTGCCAACACCCAGTGCTCACTCAGTCCATGTTGGCTGCCTGACACTAACACCAGGTACCACAGCCACAGAGTTACTGGTTTTATTTTATGCAGTAGCTGAATTTACTGCCTTTTGAAAGAAAAAAAAAAAACAAAACACCTTTCCTGGAGGGAAAGTATTTGTTAAAAGATATATTAGAATCATAGTACACAGAAGAGAAAGTTTCCAGAATGTCCTACATAAAACAAACATGCCCTGGGGCTTATTTTAATAATTCTTCAATTATTGCCTTACTGGTGGCTGATTTAGTCCAGGCCATTGAGAAGTTTCTAATGGAAATCATCAATTCATCATGGAGACAACTTCCAAGAATCTAATCATACAGATGAAAACAGACACATGTTCATGCTAATAATGAGGAGTCCAACAAAAGAAAGAAGATTTTATGTATCTGTTATTTTTAAAGGTAGCTATTTGCTCCTGCATCAAAAAAACCACCTCAGGCTGGCTGAGTGCCAGGCATTCTGGTTTTTACTGGGACTGTCCCATGGCCTTGGGAGAGATTTAAATATCCACTTACACATTATTGCTCTAAGGCTGATGTCTATTATAACACTTTACACAGTTGCCTTGACAGAGAAAACAAAAGTCTCCAGCTAATTCTTCGTTAATCAACACAAATAGCTCCACCGTAATTTTATTTTCAAGACAGAAGCACAAACCAATGCCAACAAGCAAACTTATAGTTCATGCTCAGTATTTTAGGAGTCTATTGCTGTGTCTATTTCCATAATATCCTTTAATAGGTGAATTAGTGACAAACTAAAAGCTGATGTTTGAAAAAAGTAAAACCATGATTGATACATCAAATAGTCAAAGTTAGCTGGAAAAATAGAGAAAAGCTGAACCGGATCACCTTAGATGCAGTAATTCATGGGAACTACACTCAGCACCAAAAGCTCAATACAGCACATTCCAACAGCAAAGAGCTGGGTCATCTTCCTAAAGTCAGACCATCAAGTGTGTGGATGGCAGTGGCACTGGGCGTGACACTCATCTCCATCCTACTTGACAGGATGACAAAAATCCCCCTCCCAGGAGTGACACTCCAAAGGCAGCTCTTCGGAATCACCACCCCAAAGCAGAGTGGGCAAAGAGTGAGGACGTGGTCCTCACTTCCCTCAAGCCCCCCAGTCTCCAAAGCATCCAACAGGACTATCCTGAAGCCTCAAAGATAACTTGCTGCCTCCTACTACTTGCCACGCACAGTGCACAGCTCTTCCTTGAACTCGACCTCCTGGGGACCATAAAGGATATAATTCCCCCATGTTTCACATTTCATATTTAAACTGCCCTATAAAATTCCATTCATGAACAAGCCCCAAGCAACAGCAAAAATACGAGCTGTAAAACTGAACAGCTTCAGATTACAGCCATCAAACTGCTCCTCCCAGCTCAGCCTTGCTGCTCTCGGGGAGGCCCACGGCAGGAGATGACCCCAAGAGTGTACTTTCTGCCAGGCACGCTGGGCACAGAGGAGGTATAACCCAGCACACATGGTTTGGCATCCACTTCTGGGGGATGCAAAGGGTCGTGCTGATGGGCACAATGCTGAGCTGGTCTGAACTGCCACTGTAACAACTCAGTACATCCCATAGGGAATCCTCACCATTACTATTTAATTGCTGTCTACTTAATTTGCCCAGTATAGGACCTGATACGATTTTGTGCATTCCTGCTGACAAAACAAGACCTTATTACTTCATGGACTCAGTTGTGACTTAAAAAATGTCTTTAATCTTCCTTTTACATTCTATAGTGATACTCCTAATTGCCAAAACTGGCTCCTTAGCATCCATTGTATATGTTATAAACAGGGTTGTGTGAAAATTAAAATCAAAAGCTCTTCCTCCATCCCACATCAAAACTAATGATTAGATTAAACCTAAACAATAATCTAGCAAATATAACACTCCTCATGCTCTTGGGCTGTGTGATTTATACGCTAAGAACACCAGGGAGGTTAGAAAACTGCCGGACTCTTAGGGCTTTTTGCTAATATGGTAGTTAAAGCACACTGCAAAATCTCACGGACAAAAAAGAAATACGGATTTTGGCTGCAGGGCTCACAATTACTGCACAGTGATTCCAAGTGTCCTGCATTTGGTAATAGCATCTGAAAAGCGACGGGCAAATACCACGTGGGACAGACCCAGAGATGTTGGTGGTGTTGCACTGATTAAGCAGTGGAGGATTTTACCCAAACTGAGTTAATCTGGGGTTTGTCAAGGAAGCAAGCCCCCATCCAGTCCAACCAGCAGTCACCCTAAGATTATGAAGAAGGACATGGCAAGGTAGTGATACAGTTTGTATAGCAGAGCAATTAGTTTGAAGTGATTTTTATTCTGGTACAGACTGTATCTATACAAAACTTGTCTACAGTAGCTCCTCCAATCACTGTCCAGTACAGATGAGATCTGAGCATCACAAAGCCTGCCCAATGCACTTAGCTGAAGAATGCTCCTATTTCAGTTTTAAAAGAGCCTGTGCCTTGTATGTGCATATAACACGAGAGAGGTTTTGTAGGATCCCAGCTTTTGTCAAGCGGTTGCATCCTAGCACCTCCAAGCCTGCACACTGATGCACAAATATTAGGGCAAAATTATCTGTGCAACTGGTTATGTGCCTGAGAGTGATTTTGAGATTGAAAATAGAGGTAACAGTACTAAAACTCAGTGCCCTCAGTCCAGGCACTGATAGGGAGGCATTGAGTCTCTCCAAGCCAATGCATTCAAGTCAGTAAACTGTTATTATGCTGGTCCAAAGGAAGAGACCAAAGAAAAGAGATAAGAAGGTAAATATCTGCAGCTAGATGTTCTACCTCTCACTAATCAGGCAATCTTTGGTTTCCTGCATACCAAGCAAGGTTTCACTAACACCAAACATGTCAAAGAAATTAATATTACTGCATTAATTATATCTGATATTCACAATATGAATGCTACCACACACCCCCATAATTCTCTCCAGGAGCTCTGTGCCAGTGGGCACATGTGAGACATGCAGGATCACTGCACTCCCCTGCAAACACAAAAGCATGGCCAAGGCAATAGCTTCAACTAAGGGGAGCTGTGTGTAACCTTTGCTCTGCCATTGATTTCCTCTGCAAACTTGGCAAGTCACAGAAGGATGAATCTAAAAAGGGACTTAGGTCCCTTGAGGAGGAATTAGGCATCTATGATCAAACACATGGTTCGGATAACCCAGGTACTGCTGCTGCCAAGAGGTCAAGACTTGCCATGCAGCCAACTGTGAGCAGCAAATCTCCCAGGACATGGGGCACAAATTCCGCTTCCTGCTCCAGCTGGAAGAGAAGAGAGTGGGATTCAAGTCAATAGCTCCGACTCTTGGAAAGTGCCCTAAACCACAGGGTGTTTTCCAAACCTCCTTCTGAAAATGTTCCACCTCTCAGAAAATAACTCAAGACTCCCTCAGCACCGTAACACTTACTCAGCACTGTGACTGCCGTATTGATGCTAATGTCATGGAGCAGTAACAGAGTCCATTAAAATGAAAGTCAGTTGTTCCCTTAACCTTTGTAGGGAGCCAGATTCATCCCTCTAAGAAATATGTTCATCCTGTCATGCTTTTAGTAGATGGCAATCTTAGCCCACATCTTCCGTAACTAAATGAAAAATCACCAAGTTTGGTCTTGCTGAGAGAGAGCAAACCAGGTGTATTCACGCAGTGGAAGAAGCCATTCACTTTAGCCATTACAGACCAGCACGGAAAACAAGTTTCACACTGATGATTTATAAAGTGCTTTTAGACAGCCCTTAAATAATGACTTATAGCCAGGTATGAGGATCCAAAGCCACTGTTGAAAATGCTCTCCTGCTCTTGCTGTGTTATTTATGCTGCTCTAGTTGCAGGAACTGAGCTCCCTGGTCTGGTTCCTCAGCCCAGAGCCAGGATTGACCCCTCTCAGTGCCAGAGATGTCTGTTTTCTATTTGGCTGTGGTATTCCCTGTGCAATATTAAAATGTCATCAATTCGGTTTAACAGGCCAAGTAAAGGCCTTAGTCAACCATTTAACAGCTAAGTAAAACATATGGCAAATGCATATCAGTCCAGGGACTGCATTAAAAGTTTAAGGGTTCAATTAAGAGGAATCTTGCTGGTGTGTTCTCAGGAGGTTAGGAAAACAGAAATGCCAAACGTTTCCCCCTCCTTGTAGCTGTTAAGCACCAGGCTGAAACTCCCCTGTTAAAATGCTTTTTTGTTAAAGTGCTATTCCAGTAGGCTAAAAACACCTCTATAATACTCAGTTCAAATAAACTATTTATTGGGAAAATGGAGCCAATATTTTTATGATTTTGGTTTTTTTTGAATACTTCTTGTTGTGCTGCAGTGTTCTACCTTAAGCACCCACGTTCACTGTCGCCACCTGAATGCTGAGGCTGGAAGTGCCCAACCCTCCCACAAGGCAATGCCGGATATCCCAGCGCTCCCAAGGCTGAAAGCTCAGATACAAAACCAGCTGAACTTGACTTTCAGAGCAGACTGCAGCCCTGTTTGAAGATACAAACCCAAACTGCAGTATTGTAACTTCTTCCATGGTTCAACTTCCTTAAGGACATGATCATCAGCCAAAAGAATATGTTAATTAACACCATCCCGCACACAGCAGTGTCTCTGGTTTCAAGCAGGCATTGACAATATAATGGACTGACAATATTGTTGTAGAATAATAAACATATCCCAAAACACCTCAGACCTCCCAGCTCCCTAGGGTCTAGTGCAAGACACTCCAGGTGTTGGGTCTCAGACTCAACATCTCTCTGATATGTCCAACGCAAGATCATGGGGTGTGTGTTCCATATAGATGCTCCGGACACCACCACAAACCTGACTCAGCAATGTGGAAGGTGCAATGGCATTGCAGCTGCAATTGGGTTGTCCCTGGAGTGTAGGACCCCCTTGGGACCCACAGCTTTCTGTAGCATCCCTCATGGTCACCCTGACACCAGAACCCCCCAGCAGCACAGGCAGGAGACCAGGTTGAAATGCAATATATATAGAGCTTGCAAAAAAGCAGCAGCTCCTTGGTAGAGCAGTTAGATCACAAGACTGGGCTTGTTCCAGAGACAGACGGCACAACAATAGTCACGATTTTTGCTGCCATCGTTATTTATAGGCAAAAAAATATAGATCATTTAGAAACTCAGAGTGAGCTGCCAAACTAGATACGGCAGCTGAACCCACTGACTAACAGTCAGCCGTGTTTTAGGATATTCCCTCCTGCAGCAGCAGATGCAAACCCTGCAGGGCAGCAGCTCTGGGGTGGGAAGATGCAGTTCTGCTGGCACCTGCTCCACACCGGCACATGAGCCACCAGCCAAGTCAAGATGGCAAATTTCAATATTCATACTGAAAAGAGCAGTGAGATACTGAGGTCTGAATCACACAGGGATTTTCTCCCCTGACTACAAATGGGCTTTGAATTTGGCCCTAAGGTCCTCAAGCAACAGATGGGACATGGGATAAAGATGTGATTCTTCAGATACTCTGCAAAGGACCCCAGCTGCAGGGAAAGATGACTGCAACCACCTAGAAAAAATACACACAAGTGATTTCAGCGGGTTCCAACAGAGTGAGTCAGGTATTACAGACTTCCCAGGAAGCCATGCTGCTCTCCTCTTTCACTCTGATGAAGGCTTTCTCCTTTTGGCCTCTCCTGGTTTAGGGTACTGATGATGCTCAGAGTTTATCTCACAACCCTGCTTCTATACCGTACTCCACCTCTGCTTATAGTTCATTGATTTTGGGAGGTCACCTTGTCCCCCTGCCCTCATCACCCCACCTGGGAAATACCCATCCCACCTCCACCACCACTCTCATAAGTGTCACAACACTAAAACTGAGAATTGGAGAGAATTAATTTATTTTTTGTTTATTTTCTGTAATTTTGTACAACTAAACCCAAACATTAAAAATATTTTTAAACAAACGCCATACTGAGAACAGAACACAGGGCACAGTGAGAAAGCAACTAGTGATTCAGACACTAATGCTTTTTATTAAACAAATAAACCACTCCGACAAATGCCTCAGAGTCTACAAATTATTCTCACAACTATGCAAAACACTTTATGTTTCAGCTTTGGGGCATTGCTTAAAATTTACTCTAGCACTGTTTTCAAGAAAAGTCAATTTATTTTACCCAAGTGAAGATTTAAGACATCAGAGAGCCATCTGGTGGTTTGATTGCCTTCTAATTAAAATTCATCTCTTGGGCTCTTGACTTCCTCTGATGCCGAGCTAAATTGGCTGGCCCAGAGCATAAATGAAGAGAAATTAAGCGTCGTAAAATGTGTGAAAGTAAAATTTAAGTATACAGAATTTCAGACAATATTTTGCCATTGCTTTGTAAATGTAAGCTGTCCACAAAGCACAAATGATGTATTTAGTCTCCGATTTCGTATATCTTTACAAATTTTGAAGTGGAATAAAGTTTCACAAAAATCCCCTCTATAGTGGAAAAAGAAAAGTATTAAGTTTATGTTGCATTTCTATGTAATATATGTATTGTTTCTTACAAAGCTTCACTATTTTCCCCCATGACCTCATACAGTTTGAAAGAGAAGTATATCTGTGGCTTTGGAAATGTAGAAATACAGAAAACAAACAGAAAAAAAGGCAAGAAAAAAAAAAAGCGCAGATACTGAAACTAAGCATTACTGCTGGTTCAGGCATTCCCCTGGCATTTTCTCCAGGAAGGTAATCAAAGCCCCATCACCAATTTCTGGAAGGGTACCCACCCTTGAAGACGTTATGGACAGGGTGGAGGTCACAACCTGGCACCATCTCCTGGGGCAGGGGTCTGGAACGAGCAGAAGCTACAGCTCCATTTGCTGTTGGACCTAACCATGTTGGTGTGTGCTAAATGTGCTGGAGTCCGGCTGCCAAAACCAAGTTCCTCCAGGGCTCGACAGAGGAAGGACTTGATAATTTGGCTAATTAGGTTAGTGCCGAGTTCCTCATTACTGTTCAGAGCTGAGCAAATAACAACAGGCAACTTAGGGAGCTCTTTCCATCCTCAGGGATGGTGGCCACTGAGTGAAAGTCTTCATTATGACCACTTCGGATGTCAGCATTTATATTCCAGCTCAATGTAATTTCGGATGCCCAATTCCCTCTTGGCATTTGGCCCTCACCTCTCCATGCCTGCATAGATGTGCCCTTATCTCTCCATCCCTGCATAGACGTGCCTCTGCAAGTTTTATTCCCAGATCTGAACCTCCTAAACAGAAGTTCAGGCAGGGCCAGATTGGATATGTAATTCCACTCCCATGATAAATCCCAATCTGGAACAAGGCCACCACTGTAATTACTGGGTTTATCTGACAAACAAATCCATTTTCTTCATTTTTTCGATTATACTGAGAAAAGCCAATTTTGCAGATCTTCACTGCATAGGTCTCATCAGTTGCTGTGCAAACCTTCCCTTGGACTATGGAGAAGTGTTAATTAAGAGTGGGGAAAGATGGAGACAAGGCAGTATGTCCTGTCTGAGAGGACAGAGTAGGTGTCATTCCCAGAAAAGGTGACAGGAGTTACACCTGAGCCTCAGCAAAGCAATGCTGTGCTGTTCTCTGGAAGGCAGCAAGACTGAACTCTGGGATGTCAGGGCTTTCCCAGAGCTCAAACAGCAACATTAACCTGCCCGTGTTTCCATAAAAAAACCCCAAACACATAGAACCCCGATTTCAGCCTGAATCAGTGCCACTGCTTCCAACAAAGAGTGCAGAGAAGAAAAGTTACTCAGAAAAAACCCAGCAATTTCTGAAGCTTTGTTGAAATGAGAGGACAGATATTGGTTTTGGTTTATATTTTTGGCAAGGATGTCGTATGATTCATTGCTAAGACTTTCATTCCTCACCGATCAGTTGGTGTTCCTCCTCCTGCTCTTCAGCCACTTTTTCTACTTGCTTCCAGTATTTTCATCATTTGTATTTCTCTGTGATCCCCACAGGAGGAGCCTCAGTACCATTCTAGCAGGCAGAATATGAGATCACCAAAGAGCTTTTGCAGTTTCACCCTATATACATGACTGTCCTTTAAGTTACAGGAAACTTTTTTTTTTTTTTTTTTTAATTACTCTGAAAGAGCATATTGATCAACCTGGAAAGAGTTTCTAGGGATATTTTCCATGGACTGAGGTCTCTTTAGCCAGAAGCACTTGGTGCATCGGGAGCTATAATTTGAGAATGTGATTCTCATTTCCTTGTGTAGGGGATTATTTATGGGGCAAAGTTACATCAGAAAGCATTTGCACAATCATGAGATAAAATATACCTTTAACAACTTTTCTGCCAGCAAACCACACGAGATTTCTGAAGTGTTGGAGAGTAGCTGGTAAGACAGCTTCATCCTGGAAACAGGCAAAACTAGGTTTTGAAAACTGCATTTCTTTTTTGTCACCACCACAGGCTCCTTCTGTGCTCTAAAGCACATTTTCCCCCTCCAAATGCTTTCATTTCACCTTCTGCTGTTTGTCTCATCTATGAGCTCCAGTGCTTCTGAGATCTCCAAGGCTAGAGCAATGTATCCATGCCATTGCTAACCTCCCAGCACAAAGCATGGCAGCATGCCCCAAAGCCAGGCTGGGAGCACGGACAGATCCTTCCCCGTCCACGCTCTCAGGTTTTCCAACCAGTAGAGGATGGGATGCATCACCCCACAGACCAGATATCCACCTAGAGCACATACATGGGCACAGGATCCTGGGAGATGCTCCCAGGCTCCCACCTTAGTTGTGGCCCTTGTGCTAAGAAAAATCTCAGTTGGCCTCTGGTCTCTGTTCTGGCACAGAAAACCAGTTAAACTATTTCTGCCACTAAAATTTGCTGGTAGTAACAGCAGTTGTTAGAGGAACTGATTCTCAGTGCTCTAAGGCTGGTTAATTAGAAATCTATAGATTGACGTTACATGGGAAATAACAGATCTTTTATTTTTCAGCTGTTTAATTATTAATAAGTTAATGAGATGGAAACTGAAGTGCAAGGAAAAATTGTTCTCAGTCTGAAGGAAGTTAATATAAAATCTAAAATGCACTCTCTTCCAGCTTATTAACTTTGAGATTGATGCAATAACCTCAAGAGGGTTTTTTTAGTTTGTCTCTTAAGTTTATATTCAGATTTGCACAAAAGTAGATTCTATATTCAGACTAGATCTTGAAAGAATTTTCTTATAGAGTGAATTTTCCTACTTGGGAAAAGAAAACAGAACAAAGCCATTTATAAAGTGTGGTTAAACCTGAAGATAAATGCTACTCAGAAAATTCTTGCTCTTCAGAGATGAATCAAGCCAAGTACAGTTTTCCATCACTAAAATACAAAATGTACTCTGCAAAATTTCAGGAGGAAATTCATTATATGGCCCATTACTGATCACACATGACCATACCCAGTGCATATGCAATATTAGCCAGTTTCTGTTCTAATTTTCTTGGCATCAGAGGCAATTTCAAATTGCAGAAGCCAGACATGGGGAGATAAACTCTTGCATCATTTTGTCCATCAACCTTTTGACTGTTTGCTCTGAAGCTGCAGGATTGCTCTCCACTTCTCTGTCCTGTTCAGCTTTGAATGACAGATCTGTTCACACTTCATTCAGAAGATAACTTCAAGTATTAGGAAAGTATGTCCTCATACTCATCATAAAAATTTCCTTTTCTTTTCTTCTTACTTTCACATCACTTCTACCCTCTCTGAGGTAGATGTCTCAAACCAGCACCACCACAGAAACCTCAGCTTTGATGTCCTTTGGGTGGATGATGGTTTCCAAAGGTCTTGCACTGAGCAGGACCCTTCCCAAATTCTCTTGCTCTTCCTCTGTGAGCTACTGCCGAAATAAACCACTGCTGCTATAACATAAACCTTGTCAGGATCTCCTTCTCCTCCTTCTGAGGGTGTATGGAAACCCCAACACTAGTACCAAAATCACAAACACCTCTCTTCTCTGCCACCAGGAAATGCTGAGCTGTTTACGGAGTACATGTTACTCTCTTTTAAAATTCAAAAGAATATGTTAAAATTACCATAACTTAATGTCACAGAAGAGATGAGCTCCAAAGTTTTCTTTGGAATTTCTTACTGAACAGAAGTTTCTGCAGACAGTATTTGCTTTTCCCTGAAAAAAATGGATACATCCTTCTCCCCACCTCAGCAAGAGCCTGAATCACAGATCACGGAGCATATGGAAAAACTCACAGTGACTTCAAGGGTTTTGAGCAACGTCCCACATGCACATGTAAGCTATTAACCTAAACGTCCTTCCAGAGCATAGTTTATCCTAGACTGGGTGCCTGCTGATGTTTCTTCTGCAGAAAGAGAGAGGTTTACAGAGCTGTACTTGCCGTTAACAGCGCTGCAGAAACTGATCTCCTGGCTTTTTTAGCACCTGCAGTCAGAGTGAGTAATCAGAAACGGTCTGTCACAGTTTTCCAACAGCAGCCAATTTCTCTCCCTTAGCAGTCTGCATCCACCAGATACTGTGCATAACATACCCCATATTAATCACTGCTTGGTCAAATGAACCTCTTGAGCTCTTTTAAACTCTTCCCAGGCATTCCTGCCAGACTCTTAAATCATTTCTGTACTTCTTGTCACAGATAGTCTCAATATCCTAATGCTTTTTCAAACATCGTGGGTGATGCATGAAACTCTACATTCCCCTGTCAAGCCCTCAAAATAACTACTCTATACTTAGCAAAGGAAACACCTCTCTGTTTCAGTCACCGGGAAACACTGAGCTGTTTATGGGGCACATGTTACCACTTCCAAAACTCACAAGAATATGTATTTCCCTCTGTTGAGGCACTTGTAGGCTCTCTCTTTATCAGGGAGATATCATCACAAAACTCTTAGGGATCCACTTAGATCCAAGAACCCTATTCCTCCATCAGATACCTTTCAAGTTAGCCAATGTTTCAAAAATTATCAGGAAAGTTGTGGGGAAGGAACAGAAAGACCCTTGTTTCTCTCCAGGAAATCAACTTGAAATGGGTGCCATAAGTAACATATGCAAATATCCCTTTTTTGTGTGTGACAATTTAGTTTAGACCTTAATTGCTTAACTGAATCACTTTCAAACTGCATAGTAAAATAAATGACTGCAGAAGCCTAAATGTATGAGTATAAATACCTTTTTAAACATCTTGAATTTTTAGACAGTGAATCAAAGAGAAACAGAAGGATGCAGTCTTATTTTTAATCACTTTCCTACTACTCGGATTATAAGAAACAATGAGATACATCATAAGAGACATCTTGAGATATTTTGGCATGCTGCTAAACTGAAATTCAATGGCTTGGCATGCTATCTTGGATAATTTAACTTTGAAGTCTTTGCTAATTCTTCTCTGGATTATTGCTGAACATAAACTTGATTTCAAAGCTCACCCTGTTTGGCTTCACACATCTGAACTGAGAACGATATAAAACATTTTAAGTAGCTCCTGGAGAACTTTTTAAAAAAGTGTTATTGATGAGAACAGTGTTTGTGTGTGCTGGGATGGCCATGTGGATGCTTGTCAGCCCACGATGTGAGGGCTGAAGGGCATCAAGGAAAGGAAATTCACTGGATATTGTGGTGGAGATGGCACCATCTTGCTCGTTTGCTCTCAGCAGCTCAAATGCAGTGGCTTGGTCCGTGCTGAAGGCTGAGCCTCCCAATGGCCAACAATGCTGGCAAATTCACAGTTCCTGGGGGTGTGAGACAGAACACCAACACCTACCCACCACAGCCTTCCAGCATGATCTTCCTCACCCCTGTCCACTCTGTCCAGGCACAGTCCTTCAGGTGTAGCCCTTAGAATGGGAGTCCTGTTGGCTCTCTCTTCATAAATCTGTTTTTGAGTGTGGACTTTTCCCAGAGACTGCCCATGTGTCTCGCCTTTCCCGCCAGCTCTGACTCAACCAGCGTAGGACTGTGAGCAGCAATGAGAGGCAGATCCGTGACAGTTTCCTCCCAACATACTCCCTCCCCTCCTCCCTCACCGCCGAGCAGCTCTTCACACCGCCAGGGAAGCACAGGATGCTGCCTTAGCACTGACTCCTACCCACCAGCTGCTAAGCTTAACTTGGGACCGACAACCTGGTAGGGTAGCAACCAGCCCAGCCTCCAGGACCAGAGACACCAAGACCAGCCCTAAGACTCTCTCCCTGATCCTGAAATTGGCAGGGATGGGAGACATGCTGATCATCTCAAAGAGGTTGTGGATTTGCTTGAAGATCTGACTATGCAGATCCAATTTCAGGATTTGGGGGTCTCCTTTTGCTGGGAGGGAGATACAGGACACATCTACAGTGCCAACTAAAGGAAAGCCAGGAAACGAGCTAAAGCACTCACTTAAGCACTGGATGCCTGAGGTCCAAGGATCCCCTCCTAGCTCACACCCTGGCTCTGTTTTGGATCACTATGATGAGATCTCTCTCCAATACTTCCCAGTTTCCCACACTGGTCACCAGGTCATGCAATTCACACCTTCAGTGTCACGTTATAAAAGCACTGTTGTGGTGGACTGCAACATGGTCCTTCACATCCTGTGAGATGCTCCGAACTGAGAAAAACCAGGCAGCATACTGATCATGTGTGAGGGCCATCACGGCACCATCTGGGGCCTTGAGGAGACCAAGGGCCAAACGCTCTGTGGTGTGGATATACCTGAGATGCAGAGCAGACTGGTCATAAGTAAGGTAGGTGCAAGTCTGTCCTAGACACTTGGCCCAGGGGTCTTGAATGAAACCCTTACCCTCTTTATTTAGCAAACCCGATCCAGACAGGACTGGGAAGAATTCTCTGCTGTGAACATCAGGTTTGGTCCATTCTGACCCTTTCTCTAGATACTTTATCTGGGAGTTTTGTTTGCCATAGTAATTTTTATTTCCCTAGCTTATCACAAGCACTCTACCGTCCCATGCAATGCTGACGTTTTTTCATTTATTACAGCTTTATCCAGAGGTAAAACCTGATCTTTCACCTCTGGGACTGATCCTATCCAAGTTAGCAGAAAAATTCTATCTCAATTCAGCAGAAGCATGTTGTGCCCCTAGATATGAGCATGGACACAGGGTCTCTGCACTCCGAAGTGTGTTTGAGAAAACCCCCAGGGAGTATCAGAGCCAATATTCACTCCTTGGCTTGGCACAGAAAGCAGATCAGTGCAGCTCACCCCCGTCCCACTAGTCCTATTCGTTCTCTGTCTTTCTTGCTTCCAATCCCCCCACACAGTCCTTGAAGATCCCTTTGAGGCATTTAGTTTGTACAGTAAAAGGAGGAGGGCATTCCTTATTGAATGGGGAATGAGATTATCTAACAGTCCCAGATATTTTGATGGTTGTTAATTTTCATCACTCCGTTTAATGCAGTTTTGATAGGAGAGGCAAGCAAGCCTCTGCTCAGTGCAGTTGAGACCAGGAGCCAGATCAGGGCAGAAATCATTGGGTCAATACAGTTTGAAGATACAACTGTAACTCCCCCTCAAATTGGTGGTAAACACTGGATCATTGTAGCCACAGAACGGCCATGCAGAACAACCATGCCCTAGCTTTTGAGGGCAAAATCTGCCACTATGCAGACACATACATGGTGCCACCTCATAGCACAGTGTGTGTAGTCACTTGTGCTGGTCATTTGAAAGATGATCTTAGGTGTCCTACAGCCTTTAAAACTTTAAGTGATTAGTATCAGACTGAAGCTATCTACCTAGGACTTTCAACCAATCTATCTGACCACGCGTAAATCATTCTCCAAATTGCTTGTAGCCCGACTGAGAAGGAGCAGATTTCAGGGGAAATAAAGCAAGTGCAGCTCAAAATAGTACTTAAAATAGCCAAAGCTGGAATTCGCAGTCCTCCAGATCAATTTTGGGCGTAACTGTTAGTTCTGGTGGTCTGTTACCTCTGTCCTCTATGAACCCTACTACTCCACCAGTGTGTGGTACCACCAATGTGTGGCAGCACTTCTTAACATCGCCTTTATTTTTCTCCTATGACATGACTATAAACAACATTTCTGAAAAAAAAAACCCATATCCAGGGTATTACAGATCTTGATAATCTATGATTAATAAGATTGTAGGAGTAGGTCTTTTTTTCCTGGACAGTTATATTTTCACATGTTGCTTAAACTTAGCAATGCACACAGCAGAAACAAGTCTATTCACTATGCCTCAGATTTGTAAAGAACTCATTGAAATGGTAAATGAAATGTTTAGAAAACTGCTGAAAAAAACCAAAGCCATCAAAATCTCAGTTAATTAGCATTAGCTAAGTAACTGCAGGAATAACTGAATTAGTCTATTTTCTTGCTGTAGGTAAAGATTAAAAAGTATTCAATTTATGGCAGTTTTCAAGTTGCTAAGGATTATGAGAACAATACACACTATTTTCAGCTCACCAAGGAGAGTGAATCAAATACAAGAGCCCAATCTTTCAAAAACAGTCCTTCAGATGATTCATCTACAGAAGTCTGGCTGGAATGCCCTGCGTGACCTGATACCATTGCATTGCCTCTCTGTGGGAGCCCAGGCAAAGTCCCCACCACACGCTCAGACAAGTAATTAAGAGAAATCTTACTCTTACTGGGCTTAAAAGGGAAATCTTGCATATGTCATGTATGGTAGAGGAACACTGAAAACAGGCAGATCCTGTGGCTCAGCCAGGGTGTAAGAGCCTCACTCCAGTAAAGGAAACAACTAGCAAAGAAACTCTGGACAAGTGTCATCATGTCAAATTTAACGGCTGGTGCTGGTTAAACTTTGGTTCTTTTGTCTAAAATAGGACATTTTTAGTACAAATTTTATTATCCATTGTTTATCTATATAGACAAGCAAGGAAGGAGAGGCAGTGAGGTTGCCCTCTATGCAAAAAAAAAAATAAAATTAAAAATTGAACAGTCGCACAGAGCTGTCTTTGAAAAACAGTGATAAACAGGCCAAGCCAACAACAGAAACCTGGTGGTTGGTGTTTACTACAGACCACCTAACCAAGAGGAGGATGTTGATGGAGACTCCCTCCTTCAACTACAGGATACACCACGGTTGTGGGCCCTGATCCTGCTGGAGGACTTCAACCACTCTGACATCTGCCGCAAAAGCAGCCAGAAAGCTGTCAGTGGCCCAAGAGACTCTTGGAGTGCACTGAGGATAATTTTTTAATCCAGGTGATAGACTGTCCAACCAGAGAAGTGACCTGCTGCTCACCAGCACAAATGGGCTTGGAGGTACTGGTGGGTGAAAAGCTGGACATGAGTCAGCAATGTTCAGGTTGAACAGGACTTTGAGCAACCTCATCTAGTGAGATATGTACCTGCCCAGTGGCGGGGGGGGTGGACTAGATGATCTTTAAAAGGTACCTTCCAAACCAAACCCTTCTGTGATTCTAGAAAATAAAGTTTCAGAATTTTCAAAAGTAATTCTGAACATATCACCAGAAGTAAAACCTTATAAGCAACTGTATTTGCTTTATAAGGCAAAGGCTTCACAGATTAATTGTACAAGAGAGCGCTGCACTGGCACCTGACGTTATCTACTGAGTAAGAATTCAGCATGAAGGAAAGTAGGATACTTTTTCTTTTAGGAATTTCCCTGAAAAACATAAATAATGCTAAATTCTCTAAAATGGGTCATTATATGAGAAGCAACACATTGGAAAGAAAATATGTTTTCTGAAAGCAATTTTAAAGGGCACTTGCATATTCAGACTGAAAATAAAGATTATTTTATGGATCCAAAGTCCAAATATAATAAAAACAGTACGCACCTCCTTTGCCTTGAAAATAACTATTCAACAGGACCAAGACCCAGAGGTTATGAATATAATTTGTTACCAGAGGCTATAGATTAAGTAAACAGCAAGAAAGTAAGTTTTGTGTTAACAGTACACATGACTGAGGGTACACAAGAGAGTGTCTTGAAGACAGAGTCAATTCTCCTGCTGCTGTTTCAGGCTCCCTCTCCCATTTCTTCTCCTTGTCCTCCATTTGGGAGAGACCTAATCACCATACAGAGGTGCCTGTGGCTAAATAAGGGCTGGCATACCCAGGTGGGAATTACATCGCAGAATGCAACTCTGCAAACTACTAAAACCCTCGTGTTCACGCCAGTGGTGAGAAAGCGGACAGGCTGAAGTTTAAATTGTGTCAGAAACCTCTGAAAAAAGCATGCCAGGAAGAAGCTCCTGCTGCAATGATTTGTGCCATGAGGCAATGGACAGCAGTAACAGTGCCAGACCAACAACTCTTAATGGATGAACCGATGTGTCCTGCTCTCAAATCTCAAAAGTCAAACCAGGAGAAATCCTTTAGATACTTTGCTTAATGTTTTTTTGGTGACATTATCCATATTTTTGCAGAGGCAGCTGGATTCAGACTAGTTATTTTGAGAAAACCTTTGACATCAAACTAAACTAGCCTTTAATCAATATCACTGTGCCAAAATTTGCGCTTTAGACCACTTGGTGTTTGTTCAATATATTTGTCCGAGACACTTACATGCCTAAACTGATATTACTATCTCAAAACTTCACAGAGTTTAACATACTTATCCTCACAGCATTCATACATGACAGAAAGGGCAGTTATTTCCACTTCCCAAAGGAGGACCAGAGACCAGGCTGTGCCTGGCCTGTCCCTGAGTGGGATCAGGGCACTGCCCAACAGTCGTCCATGCTGTCAGGGCTGCTGGCACGCTGCCCTGGACCAGTTCACCCTGAACCATCCATCCTCCTGGCCAGTGCCTGACCACAGCTCTGTGGATAGCACCAATACAGACCTTTTTTATTTACTGGTACAGATGTAGTCAAAAAGGTCATTCATATCCACCCCCAGAGTAGGAATAAGATGCCCAAGCACACCCAGACAACTTTCCCAGCAGGGTATGGTGGGTTTGAAGGCATCTATATCAAATCTAAGGCCCTCATGCCACCAAGAATCTCCTCCAAAGGCCCCTTCTGGTGTTTATTGTTGAAGCCAAAAAGTATTTCAAACATAGAGCTGATTACTAGTTATCTTACTTGTTATTGTAATGTGTCCTGGTACATCCATCACTTTGCGTTCACTCTTTGGCATGTGAACATGAGAGAGATGGGGAAGAGACCCAGAATGACTTTCTTTCTGACCTGGAGGGCACCTGGGCAGACTGGGGATTCCCACACCACCCACCTCACCTCAACCCCTCAGAGATCCAGGCACACTGCACTCCGGCTGCACAGAGGGAGCACGAGCCATGGTCCCCAAAGCAGAGGGAGGTGATGGAACCAGCCTGAGGAACTGTGTGCTCAGGCACAGTGCTCCTTTGTCCCCTTATTTGTAATAACCACTGCCATCTACACAAAGCATAAAGAAATGGATATTCAATTATGGATGCTGCTGTTCAGTTTCTATCTAGCTTGGGTTTAAACTGCTGTTTTATAGCTCTCCCTTACCAAAGTTTTAATTGCTGCTTCTTTTTGTTCCCCTCTATCATGGGTATGATGCATTTGGTTGCATCCACATCTGTGCACAGTAGACAAAATCCTGGCTCTATGTAAGTGGATTTTTAACTTTGGATGTCATACCTCTGCTGCTTTAGATTTCCACATATCTACACCATAAGAATCAATAAATCTATGCGATGGCCATCACTGATCATGTTGTGCATAACCCAGGCAGCCTGGGTTATGTTCTGTATAGGTTTCTGCACAGATATGGATTGGATGGAGGGATAAAGCTGCTGCACAGGTAGTGTACACCCTGGGGTACCTAGGGAAACACCAGACGGGATTGAGGCATACCTGAACATGTTTTCCAAAATAGCCAATAGGTCGCAGCAAACAAATCCATTCACCTTTACTCATTCCTAGATGAACCACAGTGCTCCTTGGTGGACAATGCCAGAGGTACTAATTTCTTTTAACAACTTACTGCATAAGGAGTAGCATTAACTTGAGGGGGAAAAAAAAAATCAAAACCAATTAATTTTACCCAGAATTAATTAGGAAAGTATTCTCTTTCTGTGAGCAGGGAAATTACAAGACAAAATGATCTGAGACCACAATGTAAATCAATGACAGAGTAAGACAAGAGCTCAAGATTTTGAGACCTGTGTTCTTTAACCACAAAAACATCCTTGCAAGACTCTGGAGAGCAGCAGCCCCTGGTTCCTGCTACACATTGCTGGTAAACAAGCAGAATATTTTTCCATAGATAAAGAGACCTGTCCCTTACCCACTCTGCACTGTTTTTAGCTTACAGAACACTGCAATTCCTCTAGCAGAATACACTCAGTCTTCCCAGCACATCAGAGACAGACTAATGAGCACCTACCACTGAGATACTGTCTCTGCTTCTACTTTTCCTACCATATGGCTCAGCTTCTGCTTTTCCCTCCTCGTCTTTCAAGTCGTGAGCCATCTCCTCTGCCACAATCCCTGCGGTGGCAGCAGGAGCCCCTGTTCAGGGGGCTGCATCAGCAGTGCACACAGCAGCATACCAAAATTTAGAGCCAGCCAATCCTTCCTGACTCATTAACGGCAGACAGGTATTTGCAGTGGTCCTTCAAGACATTAGAGGCACACCATTATGTAATTTGCCTTGCCAGAGGCTGTCACACAGCAGGAAAGGCAACCAAGCAATAAAACACACCTGTGCCTGCCTCTTGCCAGCATCCAAGGGGTTGTAACATACAGCCTGGCTTTACGTGACCTATAGCAGAATATGAGATGAGTAGCAAGTACCGTCCCCTCTGGGATGTCTCTGGCACGCTATGCTGCTGCAGTTTTGGAGAGCAGTACACCTGCCTGTGTGATGAGGGAAACCTGTAGCAAAGCACTTTGTGCAGGAGCGAAGTTATCCCTGGATGAAGATACGTGCAAGTGGAGTGAGCTGAGAGCAGACATGCAATCAGGAAAGAAGCTCAGCCACAGGTAATAACCTCATATATGACTATCACCTGGTCACATTTAACAGCATACTCCAAGAAAAAAGGATATTCAGGCCAGAGAGCAGCTCTAGTCCTTCACATAAATGCACAGAGAACAGCTACCTCAGTTGATTTTTTTTCCTTTTCCTCCTACTTTGTTTTTTTGCCTGTGCTGTTATTCAAACAGTTGCCTTTTTGCACTAAACTTTTGAATATACACAGCCATGAATACACTCGCAAATTTCTCAAGTTAATTCAGCTCAGTTGGGTCCAGAATTAAAGGAGAGACTGTTCAATAGCACCTCTCTCCATCTTAGTGGGTAGTGCTGCCGGCAGCAGCAGCGCTCCTCACTCCTGCATACAGTAAACATAAACATCCTACATAAAGTAAATGCTCACATACAGCAGAGAAATGCTCTCTCCCTAAAACGTTCCCATATGCTGTTTCTCAGAGCAGCTGTGGCTCTCCTGAGCCTGGCTATATCTCAACAGTGAGGAAAGGGACTGTGACTTCAACCATGTTAAGCTCATGGGAAACAAGGGTGCAAGATAAAATGCCTTTCCCCAGGAAATTTGTGTTTTAACATACATATCATCTGGTGTAAAGTATAATGCAATCTTCAGTGACAGAAATCTTACCTACGTTTCCTTTGTCACCCTTCAAACTAGGCAAGACAGCACCAACGTGAATCAAAATCTTTATACGGCAAATCCAGCTGCAAAAACCTCTGGAAAGAGCAGATTTAAAAGCTTCTGGCAGAGAGTTTCCAAGCCCAAGAAGCAAAACATCAGAAGCACTTGCTGCAAATGGTCCTGCCCTATGCTTACAGGGAAACAAGCATCAATCAATGGAAAAGACCCTGGGCTGTGGTGAGATAAATATTGCCACAGATAAGCCCCATGAGCAATCAGAGGAAGGTAATTTACCTCTTCTCTGTTCCGTATCACTTAATATATTTACAGTTCTGTCCAGTGGCACTGGGTAACATTTTACAAAAGTGTGACCATGAGTGTCAGGACTGAGTTTATCTAACACTACTGTCATGACAAGGATCTTCATAATGATGGCAGGGTGGATGCTTGGCCCTGTTTTCTCCTAAAGGAATAACCCCTTCTCTGGAGCTGTAAGCGACTCACAGCAGAGTTTCAATGGCAAGAACCCTAAGGCAGGGATAAATATTTGCATTAATTTTATTTTGCTAATTGTTTTTTAAGAATGCCAACCCCAGCTTTTAGTAATGCTGCCTCTTTGTATGTTTACATAGGTCTTAAAATCTGAGCTCTCTTTCAGTGGATTTCAAATTGTATTTCTGACTTCTTTTTCATTAAAATGCATTTTGGAGAGGGCTATTTCTTTCCTCAGGGACACACAGATATTTAAAGGCTCCACTACATCTCATCTGTGTATGTCAGTGCTCCTTAAAGTATCATCAATTAGGGATGAAGAAAATAGAATTACAGTGTAGTTAAGTGCTACTAACCGACAGAATAATCAGACAGAATAAACACCAAACTCCTCCAAACCATCTTCAGTACCGTAGTAGAGAAAGCCTTTTACAGTTAAGACAGGATCACGCAGCCTCAAATGGGAATTTAGTCTTGGAGAAGAAGGGAAAAGACGACATTAGTATTTGGGTCCCTGAACACACTTTTCCTCCAATTTAGGGGAAAAAATTTCCTTTACAGGCTAAGATATAACAATGTGGCATGAATCAGAATAAAATGAGCACATGTTCTATAAATGCATCAAATAAAGGCTTCACCAGCAGCAGTATTTTCTTTTTCAAAAAAATGCTTAAGAAAGTAAAAGTTTGGCTACAGCAGACCTAATCACTCTTTCAGACAAAAGAAAAAAACAAAATTTATTTTCCATTGAATAATTTTCCAGGAAGAATGTTTAAATCAGAAAACTATGTCGAGAACTTCTGCAGTCCTATGAAAATAGATTCTGTAAGAAGAGGTAACCACAGTACTACAAAAGGAAGTCAAAACAGGATTTCAAACAGCAACCTGTCTTTCCATTAAAAATTCTAGGTTTTAGACAATCCTGTTTAGGGTGCTGACCTTCAGCCCAGCCCCAGAAAACTATATGAAATCTCCTTGGCTTCAAAAATATGCCCTATGTAGAGTTTTTGGGGCAAATACCAAACAAAACGCAAAGCAAGAGATCTTTTCTTTCAATATGAATATGAACAGGATGATAATGTTTCATCATCATCATGCTTAAGGGGTTCTTCTTCTAGGTATCTTACACAGACTCTCTGGATAATACAATATAAATATAACTGCAAGGTAGCCCAACACTGACTCAAGAGTTGCTTACAGACTCTTGCCCAGAGTAGCCCACCTGGCTACAGTGCCTAGAACAGAGGTTGGAGCTGAGATTTGAGCATGCTTCTGAAATTCAGCCTATTTTTTTTGGCCACAAAATCATTAACTGTCTTCTGGTACATACTGACATGTAACATTTGTGAACCTACTACTGTCCTCTTCACCATAGTCTGTACAACTTCCCTGTAGAGGCAAACTCAAGAGGGAAAATCAACTGTTAATGATGCTTTCGCCGTGTAAAAAAATGGACTTGTGAACACCAATGTTAATTTTGCATCTTGCTTCAATGCTGTGTTCACTTCAGAGCTTTCCAGGTGGTTATGAAAGTCCTTTTCTTTTTAAATGAGTGTAGCCATTTAATCAGAATGCCTCCACGTTGTGCCTGAGAGGGATCCTACTGTATCATAATGAATTCTCATACTGTGGCATATACGGATTTAACATTTCTTATCTGCCGTGCTGCAAAGCCCCTTCCTCCTGAATTAAACACCAGCTATTTAATTGATTTTAGTGCACCACGGCATAAATTAACAGGTACTGAGAGATGCAGAACTAAATGTAAAGGCTCATTCAGTGTCTACGTGAACATCAAGGAACCAGATGAAACTTCTGGGCAAAGCATGAAAGGCAGGAGATGGTTATCCAAAGCCAACAAAATGGAGAGAAAATTGCTAGGGCTCTAAATAGCTACCTGCCTGCTGTTTGGAGAGAAAGGCCTCACTCTGGCTCTCAGGGAAGCAGTGATATTATACAGGATTACTGGCAGATGTATGTTTCTGCCCTGTGAATTGCCCATATGAGACCAAGCTACACAATACAGGCACATACGCCCCCGTGCCCAGCTGCAACAGGGAGCCCTAATTGGGGAGTTAGTGAGGGAACTGCTGGTGGGCTGAAGGAAGAAATTATTGCTGTAAAAAAACAATCAAGGCACATACTCTCACCCTAAGGATTTTGTACCGGCCCTTGCTGGGGACATTACATCAAATAACCCTCAGAAAGTACTTCAAATAACTCTCAGAAAGAACTTCAATCTTTCTGTAACTTTAAAGAATAATACATTAAAACAAGGTTTATTTGGAATCTTGGCTAGACCTCTTGTTTTCCTCATTGACAAGAGCAGCTTCGCAACAATTGATATCTTAAAGAAAAATATCCATTTTTGTCTGGACTGTTCACATTTCTGTAAAAGCAAACAACATTATAATGCTGTCTGTTCAATGAAAATGTGGAAACGTTTCTCCATTATCTCTTTATTTCCAAGGCTACAGGGAGAAAAAAATCAGTCTCCATCAGAGGTAGCATAGCACTTTGATTGAAAAAAAACCCCTCAGTGTTGCCTTGGTAATGAGTCCATAGTGGGACACTTCAGACTGAGCTAACAGTAATGAGTGCAAGCTTTGGAGCAAGGATGTTGACAGTCATCTACACCTGTTGAAGCTGACTGCCTACAAGTGGTTTTGGAAATCATAAGTCTTTTATAGTCCCCAAGTTGAAGGAGATTCTCACCATTCCTCTGTGGCTGTAGGAAGGCTGGTCTGATGCCCATGGACTCTATAACACCTGCTCCTAGCCACAGCTGAAGCCCATGCACATAGAACAGCAGGAGGAAGCAATAGGGTTACTGTTCATGTGCCATTCCCAGGAGAAGGTGCTGTGTTTGGAGGGGACACAGGGAGTAGGAGCTACCAAAAGTCCTACCATAGCCAGAAAAAAGAAGAAAAAACAAAGTGCTAAGGGCAGCATCATCCAATGAGCACATTCACACTTTCAGGATCACACACAATGCCCACAATTACCAGTGTCTAAAAGTCATCTTGGTGATCACTCTGTGATCTGTTAATGTGTAACCAACAAACCTGCCTATGCCCCAATCTCAACCCCAACATTAACCTTTCCTAATCTGATTATAACCTCTCAGCCACTGGAAAAGGGGAGCTACTCCTTTGTATTGAACACTCACCAGTGTAACCCAACTGATGTAATAATCTTTTTTCCCCACAGAAAAAGATATGAAATTGATGTTGGATTAATAGCTCCTACCCAGTTCCCAGGGGCACAGTGCCAGGGGTCAGATTATTATGTGGTCAGAAGCTTGCAAAGATTTAGTGGGAAAGTACTGAAGTACAGTGAGATTAACTCCTTTAGCCTCTGAAGAGGGTAGCCTGCACTGTTCAGTCAATATGCCTTCAAAGATTTTGATAAGGCATGATTTTATTTTTTAAAGATACCTTTTTTCTGAACTATACTGATAGACCATGCTCTGACTGCATTAAGCACTAGAAGTGGGCTGGAATCAAAACCTGTATTGCACATGCCCAGGTAATAATGGCAATTTCAAAATCTAACATCCCAGCTCTGCAATTTGGGCCCACATCTGCAATATGTCTGTGCTGAAGGCTTTAATGGGCCCAAGATTCATTCTCCTTCTCCCACGATCATGGTCTGATGCTCCCAGTTGTGTCATACATGCTGAACCCTGTTGCTGCTGTCCCTCTTCGCTTTCCACATTCACCAGCTGAATACACCCTTAAGAGAGCTGTGCCTTCCATAGCACCATCCCCCCAGTTCAAAAAACTCTTGTCCATAGAATCAGCAAAAGACTTTTTTCATCCACAGGGTGTGGTTAGTGCCCTTTCTTACTCTACTGCAGACTCACAAAGGCTGCTTTGCCCAAATCACTGATGTTTCACTCCACAAGCTGTGAGGAAATGAAGTCTTGCCTAACTAAAGCCCCTAAGTCTCTGCTCACCTGTGCCAAAGCCCAAGCAAAGCTCCCTTGGCACCTTGCAGCCTCCTCCCTGGCATGCCCAGATGCACCTCAGCCTTTCTGGTGCTGTAGTTCTTAAGTAGCATTTGCTCAAAAAACCTGACAAAGCCAAGTGAACAATTTATCCAATAGCTGGTTAATATAAAATTCATGTATATTTGCTTGACCAGGAATTGGGAACAGGTCTTTCCTTGGTCCATCCATTGAGTGTCCTAGCCAATAAACCCCATGAGATCCATCTGCCACATACATCTAACCACACATCTTATTCCTGGGCAGCATGAGGATACGCAGGAAGCGTGGGATCCAAGGCTTTTAACACAGACCCAGTGTATTTTCAGTGGGTGCAGGGCACTAATTTGGGCTGGCACTTTTGAGATACCTCATCCAAGCCAGGAGTATTGGAAATAAAGAAGAGCAGAGTCCGTGAGTGTGCAGTTGATCTCCCATCCTGTGCCATGAAACAAACTGAATCCCCTGGTCCACAGTCATCATCTTCAGTGTTCTTCATTGCTGGTGGTGTTTCTACTGTTACCATTACTGTTATTACTAATAATGATAATAAACTCACCACCTGCAGAAGAAGGTGGTGCTGAGGGGCTACTCTCAGATGCTTGGACATAAGTAGTTTCTGCTGCTAAAGAACCCCGCTTGCTTTTATCAGTCATATAAATCCCATTGTGAATGCCGAGTTATTTCCTTCTGTCTTTTGCATAATGCTTTACAGGCACAAAACCCCCACCAACTAGTATGAGAATAAATCTCACTTAAGGAATGCAGTGCAGCAGATCTATGTTTTGCTTTAATTAGCATCCTGATGTGATAGTGGCTTGGCGTGCGTATCGCTGTTTTGTAACACAGTGCGTCCTTGCTAGACTCCTTAAGGAACCTGGTAAACACGGCACTTCCCTCCATTGTCTGTTGTTTTTCTTGGAGGCTGAATATTTTCATTGAAATGTCACTTGCACACCCCGTCCTTGCTCGGCTGCTCTCGGAGTGCGCTCAGGCATTGGGCTTTCAAAAAACAAAGGGAATTCAGCACTTAATCACTGCTTCGCGCTTCGCTTACTTATTTGCAAAACAAGGTGAAAGGCAAAATCACAAGCAACATCATACCGGTAATAATAAAAACTTCCACAGATTTTACTGCAGGTAGGTACCTGCCTGCTTGAGCTGCCTGCCAAGCCATTACAGGGCTACAAGGCGCTTGCATGTGGCAGGGGAGGGCTGATAAAGAGCAGGAATGGGACACTGGGACTCTGAGCCTGCAAACTTCTGGGCAGGGCTCTTCTCGGTGCGTGCGTGACTTGCACCAGGCAGGAAGGAGTCCCTGTCATCTTGGCTTTTCTGTGATGGAAATCATCTGAATAATTCAGCGGAGTTAAGATGCCAAGCTGGGAAAAAAACCCAAGGTCAGGGCTTTAGGATTGGTTTGGGCTGGGATTTTTTGCAAAGGTAGGGAGAAGCATTTTGAGGTTGGCTGAACCAGGCTGCTCACCTTAAAAGCTCGCTCTCAGCAGAGATGTTAAAGCTTCAAAAGTTCTCATGCAGGGGAAAAACTCTGGTTTCCCTAGAGAATCAGAAACACCAACTGACAGGATCCAGGTAAAGCAGGCCTCCTATTGAGAGGATCAGACCCACTCTTTGGGAGCACAGCCCCCCAGAGAGGTGGAAAGATATGCCAGACTGACAGTAGGGTTTTCACTTTCTTTAACTAGATCCAGGTATTAATAGGAATTCCTCTGCATTTGGCAGAAATACGAAAAAAAAGTGCAGAGAAACTCAGAGGTGGGTGTTCAAATTTGATCATTACTTACCTAGCAAACACGCTTTACAGAGCCTTCTCCTGTAACCTGTACCTGTTTGAACACTCTTGTTACCTTCAGGAGGAATTAGAGAAATAAGACTTCCTGCATAGCAAGTTCAAATTGCACCTTGGAAGACTTAGATATTAGGAAATGCTCCATACCCCTAAGGATGTTAAGCAATGGTGTTGATTCCCTGGGGAGCGTTGCAACTGCAGATTTTTAACAACAGGTTAGAAAAACATCTGCTAAGGCTGATTGGCTGGCAAAGGCGGCATATCCTGCACCGAAACAGGCAGATGAATTCCATAAACTTTGGAGGTGCCTGTTAGACCTATTTTAGCATGTTTTCCAAAGTCAGTGAGGCAATGGCTCTCCATCCCAGTTTGCCAGCTCTTAGTAACTTCTGACCAACTGGGTGAATTTCAACCAACTTTGAGAGAAGAGTACAGACAGCAAAAAATATTAAGTTCCTACATATTTCAAGCAAATATGGATGAATAAAGGAGAACAAGGAAATTAACATCTTCATCAGTTTTTAATGTGGTCCCATATACTTTTGGAGAGGCAACAGCCCTAGCTCCTGTGGCTTTGACTAGCACAGGGTGCACACAAACCTGCGGGAAACCAAACTGCTTCACACTTCAATGCAGGTGAACAATACACATGAAGTCAGAGTCAAGCTTTCTGGATCTGTGCCGGCCTGCCCAGGCAGCACGTTCAGAAACAGCGTTTGCAAACAGTTCCGTAACACTCAGACAGAAAAGATTTTTGTTTATGTAAATCCATTTCCATGCATGATTTTCCAGCACGCAGAAGATGAATCATCAATACCCAAAGAGGACTATTATGGCAGTGACTTACTAACCACAACAGGTTATCTGGATTTTTCCCTGTATTGATGAGGTGAAGTAAGGCAGATAGCTTAGAAATACGGTAGGGTAATCCTTACCAAGCAGCACCAAAAGCAACCAAAAATCCTATAACTGCTCGTTAATGAGCTTACTATCATACCAAGACATAGTTCAACAAAATTTCTATTTCTGCAAGGCACTTTATTTCCCCCTGTCTTCTACAATATCCTCTGGGGAAATCTCACTGAGCATCCAGAAGCAATGAGTATTTTAGTGTTTGTCTTTGTGCAGGTCTTAACAGCACTATAGGAAATCCAAGTTTGGAAAGGAGCAGGTGTTTTCTTGATTTCAAAGCACATAATCCTAATGGAAATATGACAAAATCTAAATGCTCTACAGGACTTTTCTACAGTGCCTGCAACATTTTTATCAGAATCGTCACAGAAGAGACAGTGATTAACCTTCATCTGTATTCTGCTTTGCAGCTGCACCAGTAACTCTACCTCATACCAAAGCTGAGGAATACTGCTTGGAGCAAGAGACAGCATGGAGCTGTCCATAACCTTGCCAAACTTAGAGTCACTGCACTGGAATATCCTGTATTTTGGTACAATAAATAAAGACAAAATGTCTCAGCCATTTCTAAGGAGCAGCTTAATGCTTTGAGACAGGACATGAAATGCTGAGCTGTCAAATCTGGGGATCTCCAAACTGGACTTCTGGTCTACCTTGCTCTAAGAGGATTGTGCCAGTTTGAACGGTTTTATAATGGCTTGTATACAATGTATGTGAAAACAAGGTCATGAAACCAAAGCTAGAGAGATCAAATTTCCCCATGAATGTGCCAGGAAACACACAGGACAAATTCACCAGCAGCTATGTAACCCTGGGAAGAGCTCCCAGAGGGACTGCAGGAGTAAATTATGAAGTACACACGGACAGCCACTCTTCGCCTCCCTTCTTACCAACTCCAGCATACACACTGACACCTGTGCTTGCCCATACCTTTGACAGAATAAATGAGGTGCAAAATTTATCTTTTAAACTGGCTTTCTAACAAGCATGGTTTTCAAGTGAAAGTAGATAAATTAGAGGGCAAACATAAACAGGGAGGCTTGGTCTACCTCCAAAAGCCTTCTCTCACAGAGGTGCTCCAAGATACTCAGGGGCTGCAATGTGGATTTTCCACAACATGTCAAGGAGTGCTCTAAAGGCTGGTCATGAAAGTGCTGCCCATGCTACAAAAAAAGCTTCCCTGGGAAATGTTAGTGTCCACTTAGCAAGCAGTGAGCCATGGAGAAGGGCATATGGATTTGAGACTTGTGCCCATGACACTGATCTTTGTGTGGCCCTAATTTTATGCCCATTTAAAAAAATCTAAATGCTATTACTTCTTGAATGCTGCTTGATCAGAAGCCCTTCTACTTCATATCAAACCTTGATTTTAAATGTAGGCAACTGTTTTCTCGTTTCGGAGAAATACACAAAAATGTGAAGCTAAAAAACCCACAAGGAATCTAATAATAAATAGGGCAGCGATGTAAACAAATGGATACCTCCTGCCGTGCAACGGTTCACAGCTATTGTATCAACAAGTTGGTGTTACCTTGGAAACAAGAGATTGCCCATACATGCCTTCCCCCAGATGGAAACCAGGAAAGGAGGCAGGCAGAATTGAGCTTCAGCCTTCTGGACCTTGTGGAGTTACTCCCCAAGTGTTGATGCCAATCGATCCCAATCCCAACTATTAATGAAAATTCAAAGGCAGTGCAGAAGTTGCACCATCCCTAACGCAATGTCCACAGCGATGAGGGTGAGCACCTGGCCATTTCATCCTCTACACCTTGGGATAACACAACCTCTTTTCCAGAAAGCACAGAAAGGTTACTGCCTGGAAATACTCTGTACACAGTAGATGACAACACAACCTTTTCTGATTTGCAGCAGCAAGGAGGGCTAACAGCAATGGCCTGGCACAACATCAAATGGCTTTAATAAAATAAGCTTAAACTAAGATGTTGGACCCCATCGCTGAGGCAGATTAAGAGCATGTATACACACGAGGTTTGTCACACGGGCTCTCTGTGTGAGTGGGAGTTTGTTACAGTTCTGCCACTTGATTGCATTCAAGTGTGTGCTCATATCTTAATAAAACAACCCTGTAGTTTTTGAGGATTTTTCCTGCTTTTTCTTAATAGGAATGATAAAGTGCATCGATCCCACTCCCTGGTAGATTCAGTCTAATGCATTTGTATGCAGGTTGTCTTGGTCTGCCTCAGAACACAAGGCACAGCAATTCTTGGGGTTGGGGAGTGCTCAGAGCTGCCACCCTGAATGCTGCAGATGGGTTCTTGGCTGCTGTCTTGAGCCGGGCATCTCACCCTGGTGAGCATCAGTGAAGCTCTGTTAGGAACAGCTAAATGTTTGGCCCGTGGAAAATTAATTGGCTGGGTTTACACATACAGCTATAACAGAAAGGATAATTCCCTAGTAAGTGTTGAATTGTGAACAAGTAGAAATTTATACTAATATATATTCAGTGTCACCTAAGATTACAGGCCAACATTTCAGATAACCCAATGGTCTGAATGTATGAAATTCAGAAAAGTGAGGGTTACACTACATTAAACAAGATAATAATAAGTAGGAGTAATATTGATTTTTTTTTTCTAAAGAGTTTAAACAAAAAAAAAGGGTTTGTAAATCAACTGATCATGAAATTGGTACTTCCCACAACCCAGCTGGTTTGTTGGAATTTGTAAGACACTGATGTTCCCGTGCAAGTCCTTTTGCAGCACTCTGGGCTGAAATGTAGGGCTATACAAACAGATTAAAAATATACAGGGAACTATTCTTCCCACACTGCCAGCAGAACAACTTCTAAGGACATCTCCATGCCTGGACAGTACCAATAGACAAGGGACTGGCATAGTCCCCAAGGGCTTCCCGTAGGGTATTTAACCCCAGAGCTGCCTCTCTCAGATGCTCCAGGCTTCCCTATGGCACATCTGTCTCTTCCCACCTGTGATTTATCCCTCTGCCCTGTCTGTATGCTCTGCTTTTGTTTGAGGTGACCTCATAATTGAAAAAGAGACAGAGTAGAGCTGGTAATAGGAAATTTTAACTTCAAATCATGTTTTTTAATTGATTTCAGAAAGAGAATTAAAAAAGCACCATAAACATCTGCCTGTCACTTCCCTCCCAGGTAGAAGTGATGGGGGGATCAGGTCAGCCACAGTGTATCATGTACCTGATGGGATCCTGATCTTCTGAGGCTCAGAGGGGAAATATGGGGAAGGAGAGGGGCTCTGCTGAGAGAAATGTGTCAAGAATGTGATGAGTTACTGCTGCTGCTGAGATGAGCATGATGCTTTCTTGTAAATCCAGCACCCATGCACACAGTGGCATCTCAGGTCACCTCTCAGTATAAACCAGGTATTTGTTGAGTCACAGAGAACTAAACTCTGTCAACTCCATATGTATGGAGCCCGTTCCAATTCCCTTAACATCTCCTCTTCACTCTGGTTTGGACTGGATGAGGCTATTCACAAAACACCTTAGTTCCCAATCTCACAACAACCCAGCCCATCATGTCTGGAGATCAATTTTTAACCACCTTCTGAGGATTCTTCAGACTACAGCACACAAGACAAATACCTCCCATGTATCTCATCTTTTGGGTTAAAGAACAAAAGCAGAAAAAGAAGAGTTGAAAATTTTGACACAGAAACTTCATTAGGTTCAGTACTTACAACTGCATGACCAGATATAAATGATTCGGACTCTCATAGATGTCTTCCAGGGCAACTATATTTTCATGCTTGATCCTGAAAAAAACATAAGATGAAATAGTGATTTTTATTTTTTTAAGTGGCTGCAAAACATAAAGCTAATTTTAGTTAGACACTACTTGTCAGTGCTTTATTCAACATCATAAAACATGATTTCAACCAAAGTAAACAGTCAGAATTTCTTCACAGCCTGGAATACTGTTGCTACTCACAGAAAATTCCTCCAATCCCCTCTGAAGCTGAACTATTTAAAGGTTAACTATTTGGGAAATTAGAGGTTTACAGTTCCTGTGTCAGATGAATGAAGACGGCTAGTTGGAGACTGAAGTTTCAGGACAGTAGCAAAGCAGAGCGTGAGGGAGTGACAGAGGCAGGGTGCAGCCTGGCAGGGAGAAGGGAGGGATTTGTCTCCACACAGAAGCTGGCACAGGTGGGCAGCAGCCATATGACAGCCCCACGCTCCTTCCCACCAAATTCGCCCTGCTCTGATGTCACACCTGCTCTGGACACGCAAATTCCCCTGCAGCATTATTAAGCACCGTGTGCTTTCTGTGCAACGCCTCCAAGCATCTTCATGGGTTTTCTACACCCTCATCATTCCTACCAATCATTCCCACTAAGCCTCTTGTCAAAATGCTAGCTTTAAAGAGAAAAATCATCTCTACAAGCACACATCTAATTAACGACTAGAGCAACGCTTCTCTGGATTTGCTCCTTAAATGCTTACTAATAATTTCCAAAGGTTACGTTTAACTTGTGCAAACTCTAAAGAGACTACCAGTACAACTCCAGGGGCAGAATATTAATTACACCAATTGCAGACAATCATTTTAAGAGCAAGAGAAAGCTGGGAAATGCTAAGCAGAGACCACTCATTAAACAACAGATGGACACATTCAGAAAGAATGTTAAAATGCATCATCAGCAAATGCAAAACTCTACATGTTTGAAGGTTCAAGTAGCTTAATTAAGTTGCCCTATCATGTGTCAGCACCTCATCCTCAGCGGTCCCAACTGCCCTAACATCTGCATGAAGATGCTGAGAGCAGAAAGTCCCCTGTTCCCAGCATCTTTCCCGTAAGAACGCAGACTAATCTAATTTCCTCCAAATTCACTGGAAGGGTTATGACTGATCTGAATTTATGCCCATAATCAGTCATCAAAAGCTTCATTCATATAAGGACCTTCACACACAGGAAATTCAACATCAACAGTGTGAACTCAAATGTAACACACTACAGGATGTCAGAGCAGCAAACACTTGAGTAGGCGCCTCACTCTACATGAATATCTGGAAAATCCCTTGATATTTCAGTAGAATTTCCAGGTAGACTGTATCACAAATTAATTTTTTAATACTGACAACAGGAAACCTATACAGCACCCACTTGGCTTTACACAATACATGTTTGGAAACCTTTGTTTGGCTGTGCAGGTCTAGTCCTGATCGGGGCAGTTTTGCCTTGTTGAAGTTAGTTGAAGGTACACTAGGATCCCAAATGACATTTCAAGCAAATAGTCACTGTTAATGGAAATTATTATATGTATTTATCCACTTTCCTCTATGCACGTGAACATTCACATGATGATTTGTGTACCTCATATCATCATGGTCAAGAAAACAGTTTTAATACAAATAATCTACTGTAGCATTATCAGTTTAAAGCCTCCAACTTAGTCTGCCATGCCGTTTTTACCACACCCATATTAAGGCTTTGCGTTTCTATTTTTGAGAACCTCAGAGGTTCTTCAGCCAAACCCCCTCTGAGACAGCTGCCAGCAACACCTGACTGTCACACACGTGGCTAATGGGTGGGTTACCCACACAGACAACCAGGGAGGCGGAGGCCAGAAAAGAGCTCATCGGACATGCAACACTGCACACTGAGGGCTGCCACAAGACCCTCTTCCCTTTCTGACTTGCAAACCAAATGGGCACTGCACCACTGGCCTTGCTCTCTGAAGGCAGATAAACTTGCTCGGTTCTAAAGTGAAGGGGTTAGAAAGGGTTTAGTCCTACCACTGCGGGGTCCTCTATGCTGAGCCAGTCTGCCCCTCCTTGAAATCAGGTGCAGGATGTGAGCATGTGGGATTCAGGGAGACAGCGAATATAAAATGTAAGCTGGAAGGAGGCAGCAGAAGGAGCTGGATGACCCCCAAAATACAAAGGGAGCCACTCGCATAGGGATGAGGGCATTTGGAAGATGTCCATTTGGGAGGTGATGCCTGCACACCACTGCTGGTGGTCGCTGGACTCAAGGGGGAGATGGGAAGGAGGCATTTTTTTTCCACTTTCTCTCAGCCTCCCTAAACCCAGCAAGGCCTGAATTGTGGAGTTACAGTGCTTAATATTGGTGAAATGCACATCTCCTGCAAATGAAGCAGCTTGTCCCACACAGCATTCCTCTACTCAGATAGATTCTCAAATGACAAGCTATTTAAAGGAAAATGGAATTCAAAATTTAAAAAAAAATTAATAATAGATGGAAATCACTTGGGCAGAAACCTACGGTGTAGATGGAGTTGCAGGTTGTGTTGTGGAAGCTGGACCAGAGCAGCCGTGGGCTTCCCAGCAGAGGTCACTGCAGCCAGCAGCAGCCGCCCGTCCTCCGCCGCTCACTCCACCCGCAGAAATTCCCGGGCTCCTTTCTTCACTTAAAGCATGACCGAGCGATCGCCCACAACGCTGAGACACAATGATTAACCCTTCAAGGCTGAATACTGTTCACTGCAATAACAGCCCGGGGTTGGGGAAATCGAGTGCGGTATTGTCACAGCATTTTGTCGATACCCCAAAGGCCGACAGGGATTGGGACACGTTCGTCCCACTCCTCTGCGAGCAGATTGGCAGCGCCAGACATGCGGGTGACAGCCAAGCACACGCGTCTGTCTTGCACGGATGCTCGGGTACATCAAGAGCCGAGGAAAGCACTGTGCAGCAGCAACTACTTGATGGTCACGGATCAGGAGAGATTTGGGAATGACTTAATTAACTTTGCTTTTATCCCCCACTAGAAGCGCCAAGTGAATCTCCAAGGTTCAGAGGATTCATCCTGTTAAGCCTCCAAATGCCTTCACACAGCCCCAGCAGTGATCTTGCTTAGCAGAAATACTCACCGGACTATATGATCTCCTCAAGACCTGACAGGATTTTTTTTTTTTTTTAATGTTTTGCTCTCATTTTACAAAAGGCGAAGTGGCGTGCAAAAAAAGCTAGAAGTTCTTCTGTAATCACGTGAGAGGAGGAAGCAGAGGGGGCCAAGAAACCAGGTCCCCTGACTTCAGATCATTATCTTAACCAATGGGCCATATTATTTCAATACCTTCTCCTTCCCATCTCAGTGAGAGGATCTTAACGCCACTTCACTGCAGCCTTTTTCTTCTCTCTGTCCTCCCTCTCCAGCCTCCTCCCATCCCAACGTGTGGCTCCCACACTGCAATAGATAAACCCGACCTGGATTAACTCTGCGTAAAGTAACGTATTGATGTTGTTGTGGTATGTGATGGTGCAACATTATGACTGTAGCGGAGGGGACATGGACATGGACTGGGGTCACAGTAATTCCCATTGTTTCCAAAGAAAGGAGAAAACCCCCAAAAGTGAACATCAAAACATGGGT
This sequence comes from Athene cunicularia, assembly GCF_003259725.1. Classification (NCBI taxonomy): domain Eukaryota; kingdom Metazoa; phylum Chordata; class Aves; order Strigiformes; family Strigidae; genus Athene; species Athene cunicularia. The sequence goes on from NW_020799092.1 coordinate 76,196,072, forward strand.
TTGGTTACAGCAGATTAGATCAGATTACATTTGTCACAAACAAGAGAACATCCAGCTAAGGAAATCTCCCTTACCATCCTTTTAACCTCCCCTTCATTATACTTGCTGTTTTCCCTGATGTTCTCCCTCCTTCCTGGCAAAGCCCCCGGTGCTGCTCACATTTCCCACACCCTGATGTGTTGCCACAAATCCCCACTTCTGTGACATGAAGGGCAGGTGCCACCTCCAGCCACTGCTGCTTTGGAATTCCTCAGGAATATTCAACAGAAAGAAGATGTCTAGAAATAAAAATACAAATAAATAAAGGCTAATACTTTAACCAATTCACTCAGGACTCTTCACCCCACAAGGCCCATGAGATGCTGCAATCCACAGGACAAAGAAGAGGAAAATAAATGTAGAAAGGACAATCGAGGAAATTTAAGTATACAAAAAAACCATGAAGACTGATTAGTCCTGGTAAGAAACTATGAAAAGAAAGGATGGATTCACCTCTTTCAGAGCAGCTTTGGTTTGGATGCCATGCTGCAGGCAGACACAAGACACAGTGCTCGACGCAACCATGCAAAATTATCGAGTTTCCTCTCCAGCCTTTCAGGTCTATGATTCTGCCCCTGTGCTGTTACAAAGGTGTCAACAACACAAATGAATAGAGGCAATGTTACACCTGAGAAATATTTTAATATATGAGCAAATTGCTAACCAAGACTCAAAGGAGCAAACTGAACTGGGCAACCAACACCTTCAGGTGACTTTTCTGATGATGGCAGCTGGGTAAACAAGGGCTGACGGAAGAGCCTTTGATCTGCTGTAGAGTGCCAAGCACAGACTGGTCCCCTTTGCTTGCTGCAGAGTCGCTGCACAGGAGTGTAGATAGTGGAATTGTCATTTTTCCCTGACTGCTACAGCATTCAGTGCTGCTGAAACACAGAAACATCTGCCTCTGAAGGAGGTGAAACCTGTCCCCAAAACAAGACTTGACTTTACCAGGAGTGGCATTTGGCCCTGTATGACAGTTTCCATCGTGCCAAACTGGGTGTGCTGTGGCAGTGGAGTAGTGACGAGTATGTGATGCCAGTGATGCTAAAATCCACCCTCACCACTGGCCAGCACAGAGCCACCACATCCTACTCACTGCCACCAGAAGGGCACAAGCCCCACAGGTCCAGAACTAGCCCTAATGGGCAAAACTCACTTCAAGATTTGCCAAAAAAAAAAAAAAAAAAAAAAAAAATCAATATATTCCATTTGGCTTTGGCTGGAGATTGCTTTTAAGAAGCAAATGATTAAAATATAGACATTGATGTACAATAAGGGAAACTAAATCCTTTAATGACTGAGCTTCCTGTACATCTCTGCCAGCTCCTGACCATCCCAGAGGCTAATAGGCTGAAAGTAAACTTGTTGCATATTGCCACAGATTGTCAATTAGAGGGGTAGCAGTCTGCACAGATAAAAGCAGAGGACCCAGATTTTGCTGTTGCTTTGGCTGCCGAGCTGCCAGGAGAGCATGTTAAATACCTCAGTTCCAAAGGCATTTTATGAGCTATGATTGAATCACTTACATTAACATCCATCATATTTAACACTGAAAACTAGGATCACTTAGAAGAATACTATACAAAAACCTTGGGCAAACAGGAGAGTCATTTAAGTAGGGCAGGTTCCCTCTGTAACATGTCTTTCCAAGTCAGACTGTTACATTTGCAAGACATGACATTTAATTCTGCACCTCCATGAACAGCACGTGTCATGGATAAAATGCCACAAGAAAGCACAAATAATTTTGTGAAAGCCAGAACTAACAAAACCTGAGTCTGTAAGGATTTGTACCTTTGAGTAACCAAATGTCTTTGTGAATAGATGTTCCATTTTCACATCTACCCTGCAGAGAGTTTTGCCAGCAGCATGGGGGTTACTGGCCTTGATGAATTCACTAGTTGGCCAAGAGAAGTGTTTAAATCACAGCTTCTGCTCTGAAGAACACTAGAAACTTACCTCTGCTCCGCTGCCTTATTTGGTTGAAATGAGTCAATAATTTCAACAGATATTAGGGTAGTCTCAGACATATTCACACAGAGTGATCATATCAGATTGCTTTCCACATGAAACAAAACTACCAAAAAATCTTCAGGACGGCTCGTAATGATGTGAGAACTCATGGGAACAAATCGACCTGCTCCCAAGTGGAAAATGTAACACGTCTGTTAAGATGGGAACGAGGTAAGTGAGATGGCAAGAGTTGGTACAGGGAAGGAAAACGATGGCTGTCCTGGAAGCGGCTGGCTGACTGCAGCAGAGCTTTGTCCACCACTCCTGGTCTGGAGAACCCTTCAAATACTGGTGCTGTCCATGGGATTTTCAGTGCCTTACCTTGATGCAAGGTAATAATTCAGACCTTTCAGAATCAACCGGACATGTATGTGAAATACCATATCTCTAACTCTAACCCCTCCTGTTCTTATCCCGTAGCCCCCAAACATCCTCCAGGATGGGTATTTTACAGATGGATATTCCCCATATAGCCTCACTGATATTTGCATGAGCAGAGTTCAGCATGACACTCCTCCTATCGTCCAGGTTTCCCTCCCACATGGAATTTCTGGTGTGAAAAGAAGAAATGTAAGCTCCAATCTTTTTTTTTTTTTTTTTCCACAGTTGGTATCTATGAGGTCTTTCTCATCCATCAGCTCTCTGATATCTTGTATCTTATAAAAGGTGACTTTATAGCAGACCCTTCCTTCCCCCACAAACGGGGCCCAAACTATCTTGTGAGATTTTATATCTCAGATTGAAACTTTTTGTCTCCTTAATGATTTCAGGCCACTCAGTGGGAATGTCTTTTATACCACCATTGCACAGTCAGCAAATAGCCTACTGACAGCATTGTACGATGACTCCAAGCAGCCAGGAGAGGTGGCCCCGAGCAGTTCACAGAAGCAAGCAGGAACTGCACAGGCTGGGGCTGCTTGCAGTAAAGTTTATAGAGGGGAAAAAAAGACATTAGTTGGTTTTATTTTCTTTTGCACATGAAAGTGAAGTTGCAGGTTGGAAGATCATAAATTTAAAAATACTTATGCCAACATGGGGATAGTACCCTTGGATTAGTATCATCCAAGGGTTCGGCAGCCCATGATAAATAAAAGGCGACTAGATTCATATCACCAAGTCAACCACCATCCCGTGAAATCAACATCTTTAGAGACAGCTTTAGAATAAAATTTGGAAGGTTTAATGGCACTGAGATTAATTTCTACTACTTCACAACCCACACAATGTTCCTCCCCTGCAGCCAAGAAGTATGTGGTACTGCAGCGGTGACAGCTTCTGCAGCTACAGAAAGGGCTTTGGTCTCCACCATCTCAGATCAGCAGTCTCCCTCTCTCTCACTCACAAACACACATGCAAATAATGTGAAAGTTTACAAAACTTCAGCTAGACACAGAGCAGAGATGTGAACAAAACCAGGCAGATGTCAATTGCTCTGAGTGAAGGCGGGTCTACAGAGTTTGCAAAGCCAAAACATCTGTTTTTTCTCTCCTACTGCATTTATAATGCTGGGTTTTTGAAGTCATATCCTTAATTTGCTTATTGCAAAGAGCTGGAAGAGGTTCACTAGGTTCAATACTGAATATTCCCTTGCATTAAAAATGAAAGAGAACTTGAATTTATGAGCAGAAAGATAGAAATGGTGCTATGTCTCCTGGCCAGACGGTGGTTTTGACCTCCTCTGATCTCCTACCACTGTGATACCTTTTGTTCCCACCCACACTGCTCATCTTGCCTTGCTTGATCTAGTGACTGGGCAAAGGAGAGTAATTCCAGATGGTTCAGTGCCCATATGTTGATTGCCTGGCCAGATTAGCTAAATCTCTGTGACTGGAAGGCCAGGAAGTTGAATTTTGGAGTCACGTGTGGTCTCCAGACCACAGACTGCTCACAACACATGAGAGAAATTAGTCTTTACTAATATCTTTAAGATCTCTATGCTTCCATCAGGTTAATTGGAATGGGTAGGAAAAATCATCATACAGTCCTGCCAGCTTTGGAAAACCAGCTAGAAGAGAAAGACGCCCTAGAAGATGGGACACAAAGGCAAACCTGGAGGGAATGGATCACTTCATACACCTTCCCTCTGCTGTGACTGAAGAGGGGACTGATAAAAAGACCCATTGCTGGTAGGAAGCAGCAAGTGTCTCAGAGCAGGTATCTGAAGGAAGCAGGGGCAGCCAAATTTGAGGAGAGAGACAGATGTCCACCAAAAGATCCTCTTCTATTAGCCTTAGAAGATGATGATGATGATTTTAAAATTAACATTTTTTGCCAGTTTAGTTATTTCAGGATTTGAAGTGTAATTTTCTGTATGCAAAGAAATGAGACAGAATGGGATCTGTCCTGAGCCAGTGTCCTAGCAGGATGCTGAGTGATTCTGCTGTCAAAGCAGGTGCCTTCTCTGAGTCTTACATGGGGGTATAACCCACTGCATGGAGGAGAAAGGATGGGGAGGTGTCAGGAGACCTTGTCTCATGCTTATACAACTTGACCTCTTTCCGGATCCTACCCATCACCTCGGTGATCTCCTGTTACTCAAGGGTAAAGACCCAAGAAATCTTGCCAATGATTTAAATGGCCTTTCTTCCCCAGCACTGCATGTCTGCTATTGTGAATGCCAGTCTTATGCACTATGTTCATAAAATATTCTCATGAAATTTCATGGTGATAATGTCAAGTTGGAGACATTTCACAGCTGGAAGCCCGAGCTGTGCATTTAAGATGCTGTAACACTAACGGGCCTACCCACATACAACTCACAGTTTCTCATCTGTGCCCTACCTTATGCTATACTCCCTAGCAGTGTAATCCTTCTCTTCAGATCCAGCAGAGCAGAGAGTTTTCTGGCTCCTTCACTGCCAGGGGCACTTGCAGTCTGCTGGGGGCACGCTTTCCTGCATCACTCTGCACAGTAGGGCAGCTTGAAGAAGGGAGGACTGTTTGCTCCCTTTAAAAAATGTCTTGGTTCCTTCCTGGGAGAATGTATGAACCTCCTCAGCCCAGAGCACACGGATTTTCCTCCCGGATGTACTTTCTAGCCATCAGGCACAGTACAAAAGGGATGCTGAAGGCAGTATCCTGACGTATCTGAAACAATAGCTGACTTCAGCTGTTGCGCCAGGCACGCTGCTGGGTCCATTAAGCATGCAACGAGTGAGCCCACTGGCTCATTGCTTCCCCAGGACACAGGCTGAGGTTATGCCCTGTTCTGCTTTGTATCCGGATCACAACAGAGCTCAGACAAAGGCTGAACATCTCCGGCACAGATGCATGGGTTTTCACTAGGCACCAGTGGAACTTTATAATCCCCCACAAACATAACAAATGAATACGGGCACTTCAAGAATAAAAATAAGGGATTCCTAGATGGCACATCCGGAGTTAGGTGCTGACCTTGTATTCACCTGTCTCAAGCATCTTCATGTGAATGCTGCTCAGTTGCCTTTCAAGAAAAAGAAATTTAAATTCTGGGTCTTCTATCACAATAACTCACAGCTCTAGTGGGAAGACTAGGACCAAATAACCTGAAATGTTTAGATTCCTACAGTAGGACTGTAATTTAAGCCCATTTAAGGCAACATGAATATCCCCGTATCAGTGCCATCCCTGATTTCAGGGATACCCCTGGTTTCCACAAGCAGCAGACCAAGCCATCAGAACGACTTTTTCCAAGTAGCGTATCCCAACTGACAGTGTTCAAAAAGGCTCTCAAAGCTTGAGCAAAAACTTCCAGACTGTTTAATCTGAAACACATCAAAACAAATATTAATGATGAATTAATCACTAAAGGTGAAAAAGATAAAAGTAGTGGCTGCAAGGATTTATCTCAGCCAAAAACAGTGAACCATCTTTTGGTTGTTGGCAGCAGCCCTGTTTTTCCAGTGTGGAGGAGTGTGGATTTACATGTGCAGCCAGTAATTATAGCTGATTCCCACTCCCTTGCCTGGGAGACATGAGGAGCTACACGGAGTTAAAGGTGGTGAGCAGCTCCTGGGCTGAGTTGCTCTGAAGAGGTTTCATGCAATGACAGATGAACAAAAAGGAGGCTCTATCTGCAAAACCCTTGAAAAACACTGCCCTAAAGAGGGAGACTGACACTCTTGGAAGGGTGATCCGGCTGCAGGCAGAGCAGTGTCCCTGTGCCTTTCCTCACAAAATGAGAAGCTCTTATTAACTGGCAGTGAATGAAGAGCTGAAGAACTGGCACAATACTCTTTTTGTAGCCTCCTGGTTCTCAGATGAGTGCAGTATGTACACATACATTCAGTTATATCCGAAACCTGGCAGCAGATACTACACTTCTGAAAAGAAAGCTCTGCCATCCGTGAAATACCCATTTGACACAGACACGGGGATGTTGTTGTCTACTGTTATCTCTTTCACTGGTTTGAATAATTACTAATGAAGGGTGAATGCTATACCACCCATGTACCTGGACAGACATGTTACACATAGACATGGATAACTGCCTATTTGTATGAGCACGGAACTGAAAAATGTAACAAAACTAGATAATTTCATTCTATGATAGGGGAAATAAATGTAGATATCATCCAGGAGATGTGACACAGCTGGGATGTCCAGCTCTGGTTTGTACAGGATCTTTAGCTATTGGGTTACCCTAAAAGCTAGTGCATACGAGTGAGGTGAAGCCATACTGCTGATGATAAGGACAAGTAACCCAGTAGAAAGGTGGAAATCGTTTACGTACTTGGAGAACAGTGATGTAACCAAAAGGACACTTTGGCTCACAGCATGAAGGAAGACTATGCTCCACAATCATATCTAAAGATGTTTAGATATAAACTGCATTTTCTCCACAAGAAAAGCAGAAAAGAAAACGGGCAATCAAGTACAAATGACATCCTGGGCATAAACTTTTAACCCCCCAATGACTTTGATGAGTCCTTTGCATGCTCAGCTCTGTAGACAGCACTACTTTGTATTGTTGCTGGGCAGGCTAGAAAATCTCTCAAGCCTTGATTGAGTTCCATCAGTCTGAGTGTGTGTGTGATAATTAAAACCCATTACATTTCCTTGGTGTCATGTTAGAGGCCAACACGCTCAGATTTGTCCAGCTGCAGTTGTCTCCTACAGTAAGGAACACCAAATACTCTCAAAAAGTGGTGGGAGATCCTATGAGTGAAGGGAGTACAATAATAACCACTTTGCTTCTCCTAGCATGTGTGGGTTTGAGTCTCGATCAAGTCTCAATGTATTTGTGTCATAGGGCCACTGTGCACCAGCTGTGCTTGCCTCCACCCTGCCCACCTCGCTGGCCCCAAGGCCACGTGCCCATGGAGTGGGGAAGCCCCGCAGACTGGGATGCTGGAGCTCAGGGCTCCTGGGCAATCCTTAGCTGGCATCTCAGCAGTGGTCTGACTCAAATGCTCGGTCTGTGGGGATTAGCCGCATGACAAACTCATCAGCAGCAACCTGCCAGAAAACCCCCTCTTTCCCATCAAGCTACTGGGAAGCCAATTTATTTTATTTATTGAGAAAGACAGAAGGATAAGTAAGAGGCTAGGCAGGATTCCATGTTTCATCATCACTGTATTAGGACACTCCTACACAGAAGACTGCTCCCCCAGTTGCCTGTGGGAAGTGCCAATAGCCCTCGGGTGAGTCATATACACCCTATACCATGAGAGTAAGTGGAAAGCTCTGCACAGAGGGGGATTGATCTCAGAGGACAACCGCACCTCTCTGTGTTCATTTTGAGTTACTATCCTCAATCACAGCATAGAGAAAGCCAGACTCAAAGGCAGATTCACTTCTCCTGACACCTGCATGAAAGCAGTGGGACTACTGAATGTCCTGGAGCCACTCCTCTGCACAGCTGGTAATGACAGAGGAGAATACAGCTCCAGTCCTGTGTAACTGAACCTGCCATTTTAAAGCTTAAGTGAAAGCTACTGATGTTCAAGCCTGTCTTATTTTCAATCTTCCCAGATACTGGAGACAAAAATACTTCTGCTTCCACTGCTATTGGGCTTGCCTTGCACACAGTCTTCAAGAAAGACGCAGCGGGATGGAAGAGAAAGAAAACTCACAGCAATGGGCAGAATTAATCGTACCTTGATTCATCTGGGCCAAATCTTGAAATCTTTAATCAGCCAAGACTGCTGGGGTTCTCACTTGGCTGGATTCAACTTTTGGCAGCATTGCTGCAGGGTCCAAAGTAAATCTGAACTTGACACACCAAGTGGCAGAAAAGTCACTTAACCAGAACAATATAATTAGCAGAAATTCTTACTAATAAGGAGGCATTTGGCTTGTGTGTAACAGCTAATTGGTTTTTAACCAGGTGAGAATAAGTTTGAGAAAGTTAATCTCCCCAGTTTTACAAAGGATATGATAAAGGGAGTCTAATTAAAAATTAAATAGTGTTTGAGTTCATTTATTCCTGCTACTTGTATTACTCTGAAGTACAAGGACCTTATGTATAGGTTTCTATTTTCAGGAGAGAGAAACCTAGATTCACAGATGTCCCCAGAGTGCCTTTGGGGCGGTAACAGAGGAGGTTAAACCAGAAGCCAGGTCTATACTTGCAGACACTTGCCCAGTAAAAAGTACTTTAAATTCCAAGTTTCCTCTTTTCCTATAGCATGGAAGCATAATTTAAAAACACCCACTTAGTTGTCAAGGACCAGACTTCTAAAGATTATTAGGTACTTTATGATGCAAGTAACTTCCTACAGTAACTAAGCATCAAAGCACTTGCAAACATCCTCCCGGGTATCTTCAGATAGCTAAATATCTCAAAAATATATCTCTAAATTATTTCTAAAGGTGAGAGAAGCACTAAAGGGCTGGAAGATTGGAATCTTTCCGTAGTTTTAAACTCCTAATAACCACTGCAGTTCGAATTTAAGATTTTTTAATATGTCACTGCGGCACTGTCCTGCTCCAGAGCATGGAGGTTAACAACACCAGTACTTCAGACAGTAACAAGCAGAATGTTAATGTCATAAGCGGTAATTAATGATAAAAGACAGCAAATTTTTCATGTAAAATAAAGTTATGTCTAACTGTAGGAACAGTAAGGCTAAAGAGCAATATTGCAATGATATGTGGGTTATTTTTCCATTATTCTAGGTTTTACCACTGTCCGTTGACTTTTTGCATGCCGTGATGAAGCAGAAATGGGAATAAAAATACTCTGAAAACAAGAGTTTATAAATGTGTTTCAGAGGACAATGATAGCAGATTTATCTCTGTCAATTCCTTGGTTTTGTTCACCCAAGAACAAATCAGTATGAAAAAGTGGGTTATTTCATGGAATTCAAGAGAAGGTTTTCTAACCAACTGACTTATAAAATACAGTGCTATAGATTTCTAATATTTTATGCAGCCAAGTCACACATACAAGTCACACACAGTGACTCATTTTCTCCTAAGCGATACATCTAATTAACTCAAGGTATTTAGAATGAAAAGTAGCTATTAGATGAAATCTAAAATAAATGGCACTAAATGCAGCCTTAGTTCTGATGGACACAGGGCATTCTGGTAACATCGCCCTCTCCTCTGCTGTGCTAAAAGCTGTGTTGCTCACCACAAATCATATTGAATTAATACATTTAAGCAGTATCCTTTTTAATGTGCATCTGCCAACAGAACCTGTCAGGATGATGATAGAGAACCCGTAATAAAAAAAAAAATCTTGCTTCAGAAGGGGTGCATCAGTTTTGAGCTGGGTGGAGCATATGTTTGTGAAGAAGGCGTTCTCCAGCTCAGCCTTTGAGGTTACTCCCACAAGAAAAGGGGCAGCTTAGCTTCTCCCACAAGAAAAAAAGGAGCTACAAAGCAAGGGGTGTGATTTTATAGCATTCACTCCTGCCTATTGTCTGCTTTACTGGAACAATGCACTTGTTTACGACATCATGAAACAGGCATCAAATCTACCTCTTTTTTAACATTACCTCAGCTTTACGTGGCATCAATAAATTCAACATCTTGTCACAAATTACAAGTATATCAGCACTTCATAGATACTGAGCACAATAAGTAAAAATTGCTGGGAAAGTAATCGATGTGATTAGCGCCACAGACTTAGGAGGTTAGGAGTTCATTTCTAGATGAATACACACATCCTCACAGGTCTTATCATCTGTGATCTGATGATGTCTCAAGAGCTGAATTTGGAATAAAATTTACAGAACATCTCAATTCCAAATGCAACGCAAGTACAGGCACAGATGTTCCTATACAAGTCCTAATTTGTGCCTAAACTTAAAACCTAGAATTGCACAGGTCCATATCAATTATCTCTCTTCTCATGTTTCACAATCTCCTGTGTAATGCCCTGTGAAGCTTAACTCCAAATTGCATCAGAGTTGCATTCTGACAAGCATCCTGTCCTAGTCTTTTTTGCTCTGTCTTATTGCTATAACCATCTAGTTGTACATCAACTTGTACATTACTGCATTAACGTGCTCCTCTGTGTTCTGGTGGGATTTTAAAATAACAGCTTACTTGATGCAAATAATTATTTCCTCCAGTCGTGAGGACTTTTGTGTGTTCTCAGTAGGACCGTAAGAGAGAGGAAGCTACCTGCTGAGTAAATGCTTCAGCTCTGAGTTTCCATTAACCTCCTGACCAATTTTCATTATGAAATCATGACCTTCAATCCAATCATATGGAAAAAAGTACTGTGCTGGTTTTGGCTGGGAGAGAGTTAATTTTCTCACAGTAGCTAGTATGGGGCTATGTTTTGGATCTGTGCTGAAAACAGTGCTGATAACACGGAAGTTTTAGCCACTGCTGAGCAGTGCTTACACAGAGTCAAGGCATTTTCTGCTCCTCACCCCACCCCACCAGTGAGTGGGCTGGGGCGGGGCGGGAGAGGGCACAAGAAACTAGGAGGGGACACAGCTGGGACAGCTGACCCCAACTGACCAAAGGGATGTCCCACACCATATGGAATCATGCTCAATATCTAAAGCTGGAGGAAGAAGAAGGAAGGGAGGAGGTGTTTCAGAGCAATGGTGTTTGTCTTCCTAAGTAACTGTTACGCGTGACGGAGCCCTGCTTTCCTGGAGATGGCTGAGCACCTGCCTGCTCATGGGAAGTGGTGAAAGAATTCTTTGTTTTGCTTTGCTTGTGTGCAGAGCTTTTGCTTTTCCTATTAAACTGTCTTTATCTCAACCCATGAGTTTTCTCATTTTTACTCTTCTGAGTCTTTCCCCCATGTCACCAGGGGACAGTGAGTGGAGCAGCTGTGTGGGGCTTAGTTGCCAGCCGGGGTTAAACCACAAGAAGCACATTTCTGCCCACTCACATAGCTCTGAAGTGTGACTGGAAACACTGTTCCCACACTTTTAAAAAATGCACCTTGTAGCTAGGACCAAAAATGAAATCTTGAAAAGCCAATGGAATTTGTTTATGAAGTTATGGGCATTTCGAAGGGAGCCAGAGTTAGCATTGAAACACGCTCAGACTTCAGGCTGGCACAAGCTACCAGCAAACATGATGAAAAATACTTTGGAAATAATTGGGGAAAAAAATCATTAATCCACGTTTTCAAAAAATGTTTGGGCTTTGATTTGTGACTTCATGACAACAAACAGGTGCACTGAGAGGCATGAACTTACTGTCAAGAAACCAGTCAGAAACCTCTAGAGATACCAGACACCAAAGGAATATCTGTCACCTTATATATCTTTCTGAAAGGTATAACCGAGTGGAACCAGTTGGTTGGAATGGGCAGAAGAATGGTAGTTCTTACTCCAAGGACATACGCTTGTAGATATCTAAAATTAGATGACAAGATAATCAAACCCTGTGTCCTTATTCACATGTGAGCTGGTCCACACCATGCTGGCATGGTACCGCTGAGCTGGTTCTGATGACATCGGAACGTACAAGGCAACGGAGAAACACAAGGGGTAGACAGGTTTCAGAGACCTGAAACCAGGCCTATAACACTGGTAAATCACACAGTCATAATCCCATGTACAAAATCTGCTGAGCAATTAATATTGCATCTGTCATGCATGTGCTTAATTCAGACACAATTCTCTGTTATCATTTTGATTCATAGAGGCTGCTGAATTGTGCTTTACAAACTCTATATCAGATACAGGTGAGGAAGGTGAGGCTCTGTTTCTAACATGCCATTTTGCTTTTGATGGGCATAAATACACTTCTGAGTAGATAATCAGAGCCGTCAAATCTCACAGCACTTAATCACTCAGCATGAATGGTTAAAACACTTAAAATTAATCTCGCATTAGTCTAAATGTTACTCAGTGCCTCCTGTTTTGTTTGCATTTTTGGTTTTGTTTTTACGTCTTATTTTATACTCTGGTTTCAGCTGCCTCCTCCTCATTCATTTACTCTTTGTCAAAAGCCCACCTGAAGGTGGAAAGCTCTTTTCTTCTCTGTGGCAGGCTGTCTCACACATGCAAGTCATCTTTGTGGCTGCTGTTTGTGCCAGCCGTGCCATGTAATGACAGCGGGTCACATGCAGTTTCCAAAGGCTCGTGCTGCCATTTGTGCTGTCTGCGAGACCCTGCTCAGGGGAACAATCAGGAATAAGAGAAAGAGAAGGGAAGAGTCCCAGACATGCATGTTTCAATTACTGCAATCTCCTCCTCTCTGGCCTTTCTCATTCACTCATACTGCAGCAAAACACATTTCCCAGTCCATGTTTTTGACTGCACCTCTATGCACTATCCATTGGCTCTCACACTATCTATTCCCTGAAATAACAATTCATCTCCATCTTTAAGGACCTTCTTAGCCTATCTCCATCTTATCTATAGCACCGAATACTCATTTCTCACCTCTAACAAGGTGGTGATGCTCATCAAGAAAAGAATCAGATTTTCAACTAAGCACCTTTACGCTGCCAGTTACACACACTCGATGCCCACACATTTTGGAGCTGCTCCTTATCTTCGGGGTGACTATCACCAAAGCCCTCCTCACCACTCTTTTAGGCTCCTAAAAGCTTCTCCTAAAGGTGACAAGATATGTTGGCCCGTCTTGTATGTCCCTGCCCATGGCAGGGGGTTAGACTAGATGATCTTAAAGGTCCCTTCCAACCTAAACCATGCTATATGATTTTAATGATCCTTCTGATTCCTTGTGCTCTCTCATCTGCCTGCATCTGTCTCTCATACCGCATGTTCTCCTGTGGTGTGAACAGTTTTTGCACCACATTTGAACAGCTTTTATCTATCAGGAATCTTTCTGCTGCTAATCAAATGTCTGTAAGGCAGAGTATACAGCCATGAAGCAGAGCAGAACCAAGTTCTCCCTGCTCCAAGTCCCAACTAGATGCTCACACTCCCAGTGCCACTTTCCTTAGGAAGGGGAGAAAACACCTAAACCCAGGAGGTTCGTTAGCCTGGTGGCAGGCAGCAAAGCCACCCAGGAGATGGGACTAGTGAGCTGTAGGTGTCTCATCACCTGGCCACGCATCCCCACGAGGAACGGAGCACACAACCATAAGCAGTAAGGCCCTCTCAGCTGGATACCTACCTCCAGAAAAGGCTGTAGGGTCTGGCTCCAGGATGGACAGAGGCAGCTGAGGTAGGTCTCTGAGCTCCAGAGAGGGTCAGGAGCTCAGGCACTACCGCTGCCTACTTCTAGGCAAATTTCCAGTCAACATTTTGACTTTCTGGAGGGCTGTTGTCAGGCTCCCAGCTCCCTCCACAGATCATTTCCACAGGCCTTAGACCACGTTAAGGCAATGTGCATCCTACTCTGGCTCTCAAGGTTTCCTTTTCCTTCCAAATAACAATGCTACAGTTTGAAGGTGGGACTTGGCCGAAGAGCTCTGCAGATAAACCGCTTCCATCTCCTTTTTGGCAGAATAACAGTCCTCTTGGGAGGAAGAACACCGATGCCTAAAGGTCCAAAGGAACTCAACTTTCAGTTGATTAAAATAGAAATGGCCCTTGAAAGTGAAAAAAATCACCCAGGGAGGGGACTGCAGGCCTGGAAATGAACTGAGACCTCTCTCAGCACCCATTGAGAGGGATATGCCAGCTGGGAACAGGGCCTAAGCAGAGCAACCTGAGGATATGCTGACTCAGCAGACTGCGAGCACAGCTCCTTTTGAAAACTTCCTCTCCCTTTGCAGAAACCCCGAGGAAGAAGTTTGTCTTCTGAAAATAACCCTGTCAGCTGCCTCCCAGGATGAATCCGCCCGCTGCATAAGATGTTTCCTAGTTCCAGAGTTCACCCATGTACGTGTCTGCTGAAGCCATTAGCTATGAAAATCATTTTAAAGGTGGTTAGAAGCTAGAACTTGAGTCTCTGGCAAATGCTGCTAACCTCTTCCAAGACTAAAACATCTCCTTGTTTTCTTGCTTATCCAGGTCACCCACAAAAAATATCAGAAAGAATTTTCAAATCTAAATCTAAATCTAAATCTAAATCTAAATCTAAATCTAAATCTAAGTCTAAATCTAAAATTAGCTACCAACCATCAAACAGGCATGTGTATGGACAGTATTTTATATTCCTAAAAGCAAGGTGATTAACACCTCCAGTAAGTTTGTCAGAGACCTGGCAATTCCTGATCTAGCTGACGCATTCCTCAGACATTGTGGTGACGGTGTGCGGTATAAAACAAGAGGACGGACGTGTGTACACCCTCTCTGCTCACTCTAGCCCCTTGACTACATTAATCCTCCATTTCAAACAGGATTTACTTTTTATCATTTTATAAACAGTCTTGAGTGGTGTTGTGGATGAAGTGCCCATCCGCAGCAGGGAGTGAGGCCAGCAGCTAAAATCAAGAGGCCATTTTCTTTATGGAGCTTCAAATCATGGTCCAGAATTGATGCAGAAGTGCCTACTTCCCTGTCCCTCAGCAGGACTATCTGCTCCCAGCTGTCTTGAGAAATCTCACCCACAGATTGATTTTTTCAGTCAAATACTCATGGATTTTTAATGCAGAGACCCATGATTTCCAGGAGATTGCCCCTGAAATGGGGATCTGTTACACATTTTACAATATCAACTCATTTTTTAAGACTAAGACGTATGTTAAATAACTTCTAAGGATTCACTGTGATTGAATAAACTGTTTGATAAAGAGGATCCCTCCCATGCACACACAGTGCCAACCATGATGCCATCTTTCCTCCAATGGAAAACCAAACAACATTCATCTCTTTAGGGGTCCATTGCTCACGTGAACCTGATAAGCACAACACCTACTTTCAGGCCCTTGTACAGAAAATATGTGATTGCTTCTCAGAACTGTGAGTTTCCAGATGCTATGGCTGATCCACATAAAAAACCTTCAGCATCCCACCAGCACTGTTTGCAAGCTGCTTATGCTAATAAAAGATTATATACTGTTAGATTTTAATTCAGAAACAACCTTGTTGAAGTAAAGAAAAATAAACAAATGTAAAACTAATGTAACTAGGAAGAATTTTAGAGCCTGATTCTCCAAACAAACAAGTTATGCTATCAGATAATTTAAAAGGAAGGTGAGCCAGTATTTCTTTGTGGTAGCATTTATTATTTCTTTTAAAAAAGGTCGGGCAAGATAATAAAAAAATCTGTTGTCTCAATCACTATAAAAGCAGATTTCAGGGCTGGGAATTTGCTCAATTTTAGAAGAAATAAATTCATGTCAACAGCCTGCACACTTTGCCAAGCAATTCTTTCACTTCTCCCACCTCTCTCTCTTGGTTGAAGGCTGTTGGCTAAACCCTCTTGCCCCACAAGCCTAATGTGCAGACTCCTTGTTTTCCTGACATCTTCAGACAGATGGTTTCTCTACTTTTGGTACCTCTCAGCGGTTTTTATGTGACCACTGATTATAGGAAAAAAACCCTCACTATTTATTTCCCAAAAGGTGTGTGGCAAGCAAGAGAAAAGGCTGAAGCCTGGATCTAACCCCTTGAAGACCTTCCTCCCAGCATCTCCCTCTGATGGACATTTCCTGGCAACACCGTTCCCCAAACAACCTGTCCCTTTTCTCTCCAAATCCAGGATTGTCAGATCTGTCGCAACCCCTCTGGTTCTTATTTTAATTTTGAGAAGTCTTAGCTTTGCTAATCTATTGAGAGCTAAGGAAACCTGTATTTCTTCACTAAGAGCTCCCTCCACTCCCTGTTTATTCAAGGACATTTTCTCCCATGGTGCCTTATCTTTGCCATTGTTTCATGGTCTAATTACTTCCCTTCTGAGAACTTAATTTCATTTATCTCCTTGGAGTCAGACAGAATCGTATCAAATACGTAAACTCAGCTATGCATGATATTCATACAAACAACCGCTAAGTCCCTCAGTCCGCATACAATTTTTACCATATCACAAGCAAACCAATCTAGAAAAGGGAATGTGAATTTCTTAAAGTCACCATTTACCACCATTACAGAGGCCACAACGTTTTACTGTGCAGACTCAAGTTATTGCTAACTGAAGTCTGCTACAGTTCACTCTGATGAAACTAAAATCTCTTTGGATGAAGAATAAATAATTATCTCAGAAGAGTCTGAACAAAGAAGCCTCTGACTGACTTCTAATGTAAGGAAATTGTTTAAACAAGTTTTTGTTTTCTGAAAATTAAACGAGTTTCCGGTGGTGAACTGTACTGATCCATACAGTGCAATACAGTTAAAAAAGTTATTCCCCTTCTCTGTTCTTTATATTCCTGTGCTCTTTGCTGAGTATCTGTCTGGGTTGGTATCTCAAGTGTTGGTGCATGTGCCCCATTCCCAGACATGTTGGTTGACATATTGTGGCTGAAGTCAGTGGTAATATTATACGTGTTCTGTTGAAAAGTGGAACAACAATCAGATGACAGGGACTTCTGAAGAAATCTTTATTCTCTCTCTGTTACTAATACAGACTGAAGACATCTTGAATGTTGTGATGTTTTCTAAGAGGTTGCTTTTTCCAGGCGCACTGCTTTCCTTTTGGAGTGAGGAAGAGGGTTTTATAATACACAAAATACATAACAGAAGTGACAGAAAACATTCATACAAATAAGAGGGAAACAACCTCGGCCCAAATAACTAGAAGGCAATTTTATTTAATAATGTAACTGATTTTTTATTAAATAATTTCAGATATTTTTTAAAAAGCAAAAGCATAAAGAACATTTAGGAAATTCTAAGAGACACTTAATAAATAATCTAATTATACAGCCATCATCTAAACATACTGTATGGAAGATCTTCTAACTCTGCTAGTCAACACATAGAATAAAAAAGTAAGCTCAAATTGAATTCACTGTCATTATTATCCCTCGTGGAGGAGATCAGAGAATGATGTTGCCCAGGGCCCATAACTCACCCAGCATTGCTGCCAGTGGCATGGTAAAGGTAAGGGATGACAATTTCAGAGCATACAGAAATGTTCAACAAATGCCAACTTGTTTAGTGGTCTGTCACTAAAACCAAATTGGATTAATTTCCTTTTCACTGCGGAAATCAAAGCAGCCTATTTCAAAATAAATATGTCATCTTTGAGGCCAATTAAATTTTGCAAGCTGTGACCAGGGGGAGAAGATCAAAAGTTGGGCTTCACAATTAAAGTTGACTACAATCTTAATTTCTAAAGGATTCTGGCTTGTCTTGATTGTGCATTCCTCAAGATACAACTCTCTGATGACTGCGAGTTCTGGATCCCCTTTTGTACCCCATGTGTGGTGGTTAAGAGCCTATTACAAGCTATAGAGATGGGGTCTTCTAACTTAGGCTATAGCATCTTCTGTTTTTACACAGAAGAGCCCCCAGCCCCCAGGTCATTCCCCAGCTGACATTCTGAGCACACACCTGTTAAAATATGCATGGGAAAAGGCAAATAATAAAAGCAAAAAACATAAAAGAGAGGCCAACTGATGAGAAAAGGACCTTTTTTGTAATTTGGACAGACACTGATCCCTAAGATAACAATCTTTCCTAGGATATATCACACCCAAGATCTTACTAAATGTGGGGCAAGCAAAGCAGTATGCCAAGCATAAAGACAAGTCATTACAACTTCAAGACATTTTTTTCACTCCAGTGCCAGTTTGACATGGCCACCCTATACAATTACTTGCTATTGCTTCTTCTTATGTGAGATCACCTTTAAAACAGTAATTAGAGAATGTGTTTGTTTAGAGGAATGTAAATTACTGCTTTGCTTCGGGGCCTGCTTAGCATGTCAAGTTAGCCTGGAACCACACCTGGCTACCAGGATAAAATCATCACTGAAAAATAAATAGTCTGTGTACAGTTTCATACAGAATGTAACACTTTCCTCCAACGAGGCTCATGCATCATTTAGTGCTTAACACTTTCCCCAGAAGAGGGAAATATCTCAGACAAGCATCAGCAGTTAACCATTTGAGCTCAGGCTGCTACAATGTCTTGAGCGAGGTGGGACCATTTCCAGTTCCCAGGAAAGAAACAGAAGTCTTGATCACCACCTTGACTCCCAGTGAACATATCTGTCTTGCCTGTCTCTGACCAAAGAATTCACAAAGAAACTGGGCTTGCTGCCTAGTTTCATTCTCGCCATGGGTCGATCAAACATCCGTGTGCTGCATTACACCATAATATTTCAACCTGTGCCAGTGCCTTGTTCTGTAGGGCATCCAAGAACAGGTTTTAGTACTAATCCAAAAACCTTTTACACTAAATTAAGCTTATGCTATCCCTGGGAGCATCCACCTTTCTACCAGACTCGGTTATTTCAGCAATGGCAGTCAGACATGACAGGTTTAACAGGTCCAAGGGGAAAGGAGAAAAGACAGCTCAATGGCTGACCCAACACTCCAGAAGCTTCCTGAAGGAGAGCAGGAGGGGACACAGTACATGTCTGGGCAAAGTGAAGTTGTGTTTTTCTACAAGAATTACTAGAAAAGATTTGAGTTCAGGATGGGCCCTCAAGCACCACCACAATCCAGATTGTTTCTACCAGTACTCATGTCCTTGCCACCATCAGATCTGCTGAAAGACATGTTTCTTCATGAATGTTTTTCCCACAGACCTTAATGCTTCTGACTCTTCATAGGCAGAGAAGGGATGGGTTTTTTTTACTTCACTGTTTGCAGTGTTGCAAACACAGTGTCAAATACCAGTGTTAGAGACATGGTGAGAGCTTGAACCATGATGGTTCAAGACATTCCTTTTGGCCCAAGACACATTTGCACACGCAAATAAGTTTATAATATGGTCCATATCGCAATGCATATCACATCAAGGACAGCTTACCTGTGGCCTTTCTGCTCATAGAAGACAAGTCAGTTGTGTGAGGAACCCCATTAACCCCACTAACCCCAAAGGAAACAGCAAAAATATTGGGGTGCTTCATAGGACAACTACTGAAATAATTTAGCTTAGAGAAGAATTACCAGCTAGAGCCTGGACAAGAAGGTGTTAAGATATCTGGTGGGGAGTGACAGCACTGAAATGGCTTAGCCTTTCCTAAGTCAGAAATACCACTCGCAAATTATAGAAATCCCAGTCTTGTCTACTTGGTAGAGTATGTCTCCTCAGGGCGTTCTTTTCAAGCAGACCGCACCATGGTAAAGGTCAGCATCATTTACAGACAAATCTATTTTGTAATACATGGTGCACACTGTGCTCTGTACGAGACAACTTACACACAAAACTAGCTTTCTCAGATCGACACAAATCCTCATGGGCGTCTCGCTGCAGAAAGAGCTGGTTCAAGCAGCAGATTGCCATCCCTCCATCACGCACATGGGGCAAAACAGACCTGAGTTAGCCCATGGTATGAGCACTTGAGCCCCCATTCCTCTGTAGCCCTGTTTGATTTTGGTTTGCCTCAGACAATAAACACTAGGAGGTTTGAGCCCTTGTCCACTCAAATCTTTTTCCAGCCATGACTATGGTCAGCATCTGGCCTCAAGTCTCAACCGTAGGGATGCACCTCTGGTGACATTTGGAAACTGCTTCCTTGAGTGCAAGAATGGTGCATAATTTCACATAGCTTTTTTACAGCTTTTAGAGCTTACCTGTAAAATTCCACTATCTATGAAATACTAAAGGTGAATTCAAACAAGCTGCAAGTTTGCAAGGGGGTTCACCTTTCCCGTTCACATTCCTAGCATTTGATAACACTTTCCAAGTTTTGTTCTATTTTAAGTGAGGAGCACAAAAAATCCAGCAAGAATTAACTGCTTGGGAAGCTCTTTCAGCATCCACATTGGTGAAACTTCTTTCTTGAATCTTTTCATCTTACTCCCATACCTCCTCCATTCCCCCTTTCTTCTGGATTATTCAATCATAAAAGTGCCTGTGTGGCCGTATGTTTAAATATATTTTCTGTTTCGAGTAATGTGTGTGTGTTATGCCTCCTAGGGAAGGGTGGATTACCACCAGTATAATGATCCCAAGGGAAAAGCATTTTTGCTACGTTACAGTATGTCTTATTGGCAGAGCTATGGAAATGCTTCTGGTCCCACCATAGCAGACTCTACACAGCTTCTTTGATCAGCAGTATGATTCCTCAATATTATCAAAAGAAGAGAAAGTGTGGGGAAAAATGTTTACAAAACAGCAAGACCAACTGCTCATGGTGCTTTGTTGTATTTTTAATACAAGAAGAAGTACAGCACTGCAAAGCAGTTTTTAATTAACTGCTTTCTCCCAGCAATACTTTTGGCTCTGTATAACAGTGCCAAGTACTGATATTTATATAACTCAGCAATGGTTACAATTTTGCTTTAAAAATGTCATTTCTGTGGGGCTCTGCCACTACCTAGCAAGCCCTGGGGCACATGTGGCTGCAAGAGGAGGTTCAGGGAAGAGATGCTCTTTTAGGACCCTCAACTGAAAAGTTTAGTCTGGGATAGGCTCAGAAAAATCCTATTTTCTGAGCTTATTCTTCTATGTTGGAGAAGGGAAACCAAGGCCAAGACCAAGACCAAAACCACAGACACCAAGAGTCTCAGTGACACCAACGTCCGTTAACACTATCTTCTCCCTCACAGAGTGGCCACAGCACAGGAACGGGCAAGGGCTGGCTGAGATTTCCTGCGAGGTTGATTAAAAATGCTGTGAGCTCAAGTACTTAGAAGGGAAAAAGAAGTTAAGAAACAGGGATTTCCTGAAAACAGTATCCAATACTAACTCCTTCACAAGTGTACTGCTACTGAAAGTATCCAGCATGCCTCTTCTGTATTAGTTTTAACCTGCCACAGTTGGCTTCTGCTTTCTCCTGTGGATTTTTTTTTTTTTCCTTTCATTCCTCCATGCTTCAGGGGGGATAAATTCCACCCTGGGGAATGCAGACCCTTGGGATCTGTAGGCTTCACAGATTCTGTAAAGGATAACTAGAACAGTAA
The DNA here is from genome assembly GCF_003259725.1 of Athene cunicularia. Lineage (NCBI taxonomy): Eukaryota > Metazoa > Chordata > Aves > Strigiformes > Strigidae > Athene > Athene cunicularia. Next base: position 76,217,403 of record NW_020799092.1, read on the forward strand.
ATCCATCATCTGTGAGTTTCAAATTAAACTCCTGCACAAGAGCTGGCCCTGCCACTGGAAAAAAATTCAAGTACCTGCCTATTCAAATGGCTGAAAACCATTATTATAAAGGCATTTCCAGAATAAGCTCTTGGGCTTATGCTCTTTCATTTTCCTAAAACCAAGAAACAAACCACCCACAGCAGTCACAGATCTGATTCCCCCACCAAAACCCCTCCTTTTGCCTCGTTTCCAGATATTTCATGTCCTTGACTATGGGTCCCTGCCGTGCCTTGCCTCCATGGTGTCGGTGTGCTCCTAAAATCAGCTCTTCCTACCTCTCAGTTATCCAAATCTCGCAAGGACACTCACTTAATAAATGAAGATAAAATCTGGATTATCACCAAGATTGTTACCAAATCAAGCACTCTTTTCAGGATTACCCCACTCTGAAAATGCATTTTTTTTCTCCTGTCACACTCCCTATAAATCACTACGTGTCATGAGAACATTTCTAGCTACAGAGTACGCATAAGAAATGTCAAAAATATTCTGCAAATGCCAAAGGGTGTCTATAAAGAAGAATCTTACTCAATTCTGCTTAGTAAAAACAGACAATTACACAAAATAAGTACCTATATACAAAGAAAATTAAAGACACCAGATTTTTTAATACCAAGAAAACCACACCCACAAGTAATAAAAGTTAAACTCAGACAAATGTGAATAATAAATAGAGTATTCTTTTGGATGGAGTATAGGGGGTGCTTTCACAGTTCTGGTGAATAAGCAGGAGACTTCCACGAAGCCTGGCGACCTTTCTAACCACAATGCATTAGTCAAATCCAGTTATCAAGATCTACATCACATAAACAGATGAAATAACACAGCCCCCTTGATGCAGAAGGTCAGACCAGGTGAGAGACTTTCTCTTTCCAGAATTAAATACAGAGTTTAAAGAGAGGGCTTGACTAAACTCACAGTCTAGTCCAAAATGAGCCTGAATTTTTGGGCAGTACAGGTCCTGTTTTTTTTCTTGAAAAAGGTGTATTGCTTTTTTTACAAGAGAATCTTAAAGAGATTTTCAAAATGGTGCAAGACCAAGACCAGCAGCATATTGAGTTGAGTGCTCTTTCTCACACCAGACACATCTCTCTTGAAAGGGCAGGAGAGGCACAATGAAGAACCGGCTAGGCACCCTCACACTGAAGATATATAGTCTTTTCACCTTGTCTGCTGGAGATAAACTGCCTCGTTAGGTGAAGAAGACCCAACATGTGGAGGCTCCTGAGGTGCGTATGGCCATGTACTGACTAAGGCACCCATGTGTCGTTGACTAGACTGAACTTGCTAGCATTATTTTTCAGTTTACCCTTACATGTCACATCCAAACTGTCCTAACATGTAAATTGGATTAAAAATGCAATTTATACTAAAGAGAGTGTAAACCCTGTATTTTGAGATGCTCCAGGGTACGCATTGTTTCTAACCTGCTGCCTTCAGGCAAGCAAAAAGCTGAGGCTGATGCTGAGAGGGATTGAAGCACTAACAAGACAGACCCAGCAACTGGGTCCTGGGAGATAGGACTGACATTCCCTGGTTTGTAGTTCAAGACAGCAAAGCACTGGAAGGACAGTGATGGACTACGTGTGACCAAGCCCCAAGAGCAGACAGCAGCCATCTCCCACATGGATGCTGAAGGCATAATCATCACATATGAAATTATATAGATGACTAACAAAACCCATGAGGTCTTCTAATGTTCCCTGGATAGGGGATGTCAAAGGGATACATATCCCTCTCCTGTGCACATGCTTCTAAAATGCTGCTCAAGTCTACCTGAGACATGGATGTGACAGCGTCAACACAGGATTAGGTCTCTAAAGCCTCTAAGATTTCCCTGTGTAAATTGATGCAGAACACAACCCTCCACGCTCATTGACACAACCCTTTCTATTATTTTCTAAATCCTCCATAAATCATCCTGCTAATATGTTTACCTGTATCAGCTACTCTAGGAGCATACAGGTAAATAAAATAAACCAAATCAAATTATGTTTAAATAAAGTGGTATAGGTGTTTCCAGCTTGAATGGTTACTTAACACTCAACTACAGGGAAAGAAAAACAGTGAAAAATTGCCAGAAATACTGACATCAATCTTCCATTTCAAGAGCAATTCAGAGTGATTCCAAATATAGTTGGTCCTATTAAGAAAACAGCTCTTGGGTAAGAGTGCAAACTGTGTCATCCTAAGAAAGAAAATCAGAAACATGTGTTTCTAATGAAAGAAGGAATTTTAAACAAAGTCAGCAATTCAGGGCCCTAATAGTAAATCAGAGCCAAGATGGGAGAAAATCTCTACATGCCAACCCCATCCTTTTGAGTGAAGGTTGGTGGTGAACTCCATGCCTGGTCTTTGAATTTCTAGAAGGAAAGCCAACTTAATGCCAGCAGCAAGATCTAGCAGGAGAAAAACCCATTTAGTAAGAAGCAGACCACGCTCCCCATCTTCTCACAGAAGTGGCCTTTTGGATTCCCTTGTTCCAGATTCCCTATCTGCAGGGTGAAGTCTCGTCTCAGTGCAACAGCCTAAATCAGCAGTAACAGCACAAAACGCCCATTGTTCCCACCCATCATCCAGAGATGGCAAAGAGCTACCCTTATGGGAAAGCCAGGATCCTGTGTTGGCTTAGCCGTGCCTAAGTTATGAGGGCATGAAGATGGAGTAACTACCTTTGGAAGAGTAAAGCCACATAGATAAGCTATGGCCCTTTTTTTTAGATATAGCAATTCAGGAGGCACTGAAAACCAGGAAAGGAGGCTGTGCAGCACGTGTGCTATCTATAAAGCCCTGAGTCAACATTGCATGACTGCACAAGACAAAGCCCCGCAACCCTCATGGGTGACCTCAGCTTAGGCTTTCTTTCCACTTTTGCTCTGGGCTGAGATTCTCAAGGGAGCCTCGAAGAGTCATGTAACCAAGTTCAACAACTTTGAATTTTCCTATTGACCAGAATAGCATTAGATCATATTACCCATGTCTATTTGTTAACAACGAGCTCTCGTTTACCCATGCTGATGCCACATGGCTTGGATGCATGTTTTGTACACCATAAATGGCAAGGACAATGCCTTCAAGACATAAACACTGTGGGACATGCAGCAGCTCCACTCAACAGCAATTTTCTCATGCACCCCAAAACACAGCAGGGAAAGTTTCAAATTTCACCCAAGTTTTCAGCTTCCCTCCCATCAATCCACTTGTAGTAAACATAGAAGCAGACAGCTATCACTATTACAGTAACGTTTTATCTTTAGAAAGGGAAGAACTGGCATTTCTACATATAAATGCCAATGAAAGCTACATCTTTGTTGATCGTGCCATATCCACATATTCATTGTGACTTACACAAAAGAGAATTTAAAAAATAACGAAAAAGCCCTTGCCACTTTGTTTTCAGTTAGAAATCCCCTATTATCCCTTTTAAGAACAAAGTTGTGAACAGACACGTTCCTGTTCTAATTACCAAGCTTACAGCAGACACAGGACTGACCAGATTGTTTCACTCTGGAGGGATGCTTCTTCACAAAATGTATTATGCCAAATATTGCTGCTGCAATGTGGACTCTTCTGGTTTTGGTGGAGGGGGAAAAAAAGTCTTAAACAGCTGAAAAACAACCCCACACTGATGTGTATTTTTCAAAGTATTCCAGCAGGAGTTAAAATTGCACTCAGCGCCTGGTCCACCAAGGTCTGAATCTGTTCCAGTTGCCCGCAGGGAACGGCTGCTTAGCTGAGGCTATAAAGATATATATGTGTAAGTCCAAAAAGGTCCCAGTTTAATCCCTGGCGCGTCAGTCAAGACAGGAGATATCACAAAGGTATGAAGATATTTGAAGCACGTTGTTATTCTATTTGGTGGGAATCAAACAGATCATATATAGAAATTTTGGACTAATCTCAGAAGGAGTCAGCGCTGGTGTGCAAAAACACATCTGGCACACTTCACTACCATACATTCGTCAGTTGGTTTTGACTCGGTATAGAGCTCTAATATTTATTAGATTATTTTCTAAAGCTTCCTACTAATATTCCTTCACAAAGTTATTGAACAAACTTTCAAGAAAATAAATCAATTCTGCTATTATATTTTTAAATGTCTTTAAAAAATAATGTATTGTCTCTAAGAAAGCTTGACTTTACCTACATCTACTCTCCTGGAAAGAAAAAAATCATGGGGAAGGAGGCAATAACATCCCTGTTTAATATAATGCTCTATAATTTTAATTTGATAAAATATCTGGCAAAGTAAAAGCTAGCTGTCACATATCCTTAGGGAAGGGATTTCATAGTCCACTTACTAATACATATTGTCAATATTAAAACCAACCCACAGGTTTCTGCGCTTATTGAGATTTAAGGACTGGGCAATATAGCTGGATGTGTCTGACAGCCAGAGACACAGAAACATGGATGCAATCAAGGAACATATTGGACTTTACTTTGGAAATAGATTTGATTAATAGGTTTAAAGTCCTATAGTCGCAGAAGCACAGCCCCCTAGTAAGGCCACTCTAAATTTAGAATAAAACCCATCTATTTTGATTAAGTCAATGCCTTATGAATATAAGGCACAACTATAAAATTAGAATTTCTGATTTTTTTTTTAAATAATTAACGTTTAATTTGGAACAAAATTGTCATCACCATTTCCCTGGACAAACTGAGCACTAGGGGAGCTCACAGACTAAATGAGTGTCTTGTATGTCTGTCTTTGTTAAAAACCAAAATCCCTACCTACAGATTTATTTTTTTTTTACTTTTTTTCTTTAAAACTCCTACTGAACACAAAGAAAGTGTTGTGTGAGTAAACATTATAAGAGTGAATCAATATGTATTACAGATGACAACTGCAGACTTAGTTGACCAAATACCAATTAATTTATGCAGCTGTCAGTTCAGGGTATACTGGATATATTCCAAACACAGAAGTTGCTGTTAGGTTTAACCTAGTGTGGTTGAAATGTGGTGGAATGAAGTGCAAATATTTTCCCATTTTATTATGGTCAGAGCCACCCCACTTTGCCAAACTCTGGTTCAAGACACCTAGAATCATGGCCTTAGTGAGACACAAAATGTAATTGTGATTCATCTTCTATAAATGAAAAGAAGAGGTAGAAGTTGCCAGTGGAGTCGTTTTAAATTCACACCGGGGTCACACATCACAAAAACTTGCCCACCATTAATGCCACTGGTCTAATTTCATATAGCGGAGGCCAAAAATACAGCAACTTGTATTCATAAAGTATTTTAGCACACATCTAAGAGCAAACAACTGCTCTGGATGAGTGCTCAAGAAAACTGTAATTTCTGATAACGTTCCTGTTTCTACCTTTTTGAACTGACATTTTTTGAATACTTGCTTTTCCTCCCTGTACATTCAGATCTGCGTAGAAATTCATATTTGATGATTTCCGCGGCAAGTAAGATTTGAGCTCAGATGCGGCTGCATACCTTGAGGATGCTTCCAGATGGTCAGATGAATCCTACCTTGCATTTACTTGTTTTCCTTTATGCGGTGCTTCACAAATTATAATTCTAATTTGCCAGATACTCCAGTGTTTTGAGTTAATGCCATGGATTTTAACAGCATGAGAGATAAAGGAGCATCCACTGAGGTGCTTGGACTGTGAATGTAAATAGCTCACCCATCATCAAAGTATGGTCACCTTGCAGTTAGAAACTAGCTGGTTCCCAAGAGTACATCACAACAGCTTAGTACAAAACACTGATTTCCCTCAGTTAATATTTGAAGGTTAAGTTAGAGAAGATAGATAAAATGCAATACATTGATAATATTTTGACAAGGACATCTTCACTTTGCTAATGCCACGAGATCTTTAAAGATCCTTTTATATTTTTTTTCCAAATGAAGAATTGACTTCCATGGAAAAAAGCCTTTTAGACAAAATATTCCAGGTTACCTATGAAGAATCATGTGAGGAAAAAGAGAAAACGAAGTATTTTGCCCAACTAACTTACCCAGGACTACATCTTCAGGAGCTTTTAGGCACCAACACATCCATCTGGGCTGCAAGTGCTTTTGAAAATACTCTCCCTGCTACTACTGAACCACCCAAAACCCTGCAATTTCTAAACACTATGTTGTAGAGCTGCTTCAAACAGTGCCACTGCAACCTGTAACTGCACACCTCTGCTGTGGTTTGGGATAGTCTCACAGCTGCACATCCTCGCGTGCAAAGACTAACCCACCTTAGCTTCTGTGAGCTCCATTATCCCAAAGCAAAGGCATGAGCTTGTAAATTAGGTAACTCTTAGCTTTAAACATGTGGGTGTAACAAAGACAGACCTTATGCATCCAGATATAACGCTGAGTCATTTATCAAACTGTTAGATCTTATTAAAGAGCCTTTATGCATCTTAACAATTCTTTCCTTTTAGGTAACAGACAATGGCGCATATAATCAGATGCTTGTACTACTGAAACACAATTGTAACCATCTTCCTGAGTGACAGATACTGGAAAATAGGGTATATATTCTTGTTCTTTAGCTAAGAGCTTTGAAGGGACTCCAGCTTTGTTATTCCAGCTATGCACAGGATGGGGTCCACATAAAACACGCATCTGGTGCAGAAGCAAACTCCAGCTAAGGATGAAAAACCCATTCTGCTAATTTGAAAGCATCTTAGAGCAACTACTTCAGAAAGCAGTTGTGTCTTCCATAACACAATGAATTATTTTCCAAGGCAGAGCTCTGAGCGACAACGTACTTTCATCCCCTCTGACCTGCACTCTTCCTCCCAACATGGCTATGCAATTTTTTAAGTTGAGTCAGGGTATGGGGTGACCTTGAAGAAAAACAATTATGCAAGGGAGATTGGGTAAACCATCGCCACCCAGAAGAGAGGACAGCGATATTGTCACCCAGCAATTACAGTGAAATGACTTAACACACTGTAACCTACTTGAAGGAACACAACTGTCTGTGTACGCCCAGCACGGAGGCAGGCTGAGACACAAAAATGCCACGCACCATCACTAAAGCTATTAAGGAGCACACTGCATGTAAATGAAACTGTGTAAGACCAGAGAAGATGCAAGGGATTTTGCTTGTGTTTACTATGTCAGAGGGGATTTTTCTCTCTCATTTAATGTATTTTAGGACTTTTAAGATGCCTTGATCTGCTTCCCTACATCTGCTTACATCTAATCTAACTTGAAATACAATCCAGGCAGTCCTGGCTGCAAAGGCTTCCCCTGCAAAGTTTCCAGCATCTCAGTGATCAAAAATGGTGTCAGCTTTGTTTCAGGTTTCACATTTTTTTTCAGTTGCATGAATTCTTTGCAGCAAAATGATTTGCTTAACAAGTCAACTGCTGGTGCCAAGGCAGAGCTGTGCTGTGCCATACCCACAATAGATAGAGTCAGATTCACTTTTGCCTGAAACCCGAGAAGGGCAATTCATCCAGTCTGCATCTCCTTGATTCAGGAGATGATCTCACAGTCTAAAGCTGATGTCAGCCTCCAGGCATGCCCAACTGTCCCCCTACCCTAAAGCGTTTTGTAGATCCTGGCTGCTTTCCACGCCTAACCTGCCTCCCTAGCAGCAGAGATGCCTGCAGTAGTGCCCAGCAGTAAGGGCGTCTCCAAGGGTGGGCACCGAGGTCCCACCAGGCACGCAGGTGAGCCCAGCAGATGCACGGGAGCAATGATGAAGTGCACCCATGCAGGATGCCAACAAATATATTCTTGGAAGGGCCCTACTCTTCCACCACTGACATCCACATTGTTAATGGTACCACTGGGTATCATCCCCTAGCTGGTAGCCCGACGCCCAGCACCCTGAGCCGAGCCATCCTCGGGGCTACAGGGCCCTGCTGGGGAGCTGGCTTTTGGGATGCCCTGGATTTGCAGTTGTCAGGACTTGGAGCACGGCCACGCAGGGAGGGCAGAGTCAGCCTTCTGTCACCCCAGTGCAACTGCAATGGCATGAGCAAGCCAGGTTTTAACAAGTAAATCTACATAAAAGCTTTCTCTGAAAGTGATTACTTAATATAACAACCAGCTGTCTCTTCAATTCTTGCTGAGGCAGCCTATCTTCTCACCATTATTCACAGAGGAAAAAAAAAAAAAGGGTAAAAAAGCAGCAAGCCTGTTTTGTCTATAGAGTAAGCAAAGCTTCAGAGAAATAATGTTACCTGACAGAGACACCAAGTGCTTTTAAAATTTTTTCCTTTCCTAACCACCCCATTCATTTCTTTACAGGAAGAGCAGCTCTTACTGCTGTGGTATAAAGAGGTAATTAGTCATTACCCCTTAAACCCTAATCCCACAGCTTTTTGTACATCAGCTACACAATCTAATTACCATTACTTTTATGTTAGCACTTTACAACCCAGGATCTAAGTGTCTCCAATTCAGCTGGCCCTGTACTCCAGCTGCGTGACCTCGCACAGAAAAATAATTACCCCAGGAGAGCATTAGTGGGCATCAGCAAAGCCCTCAGACTGGGAGACTGGACTGGGACCATTGAGGCCTGCAAGGGCTGTATTTTTTGACCCAGAGACAACTGTGACTTGAATAGATGGGTCTGTCCCACAAAGTCACTCAGGAACACTCATCTGAATTAATTAAATGCCCAAATTTATGTTAGGGTACATTAAGCTTCTGCATGGCCAATTTTATTCAGAATTAATGTAGCCTTTGATTCTGAGTTAAATTGCACAGAAGAGTTTAATAAGAGATAACTAATGGGTTTCAAAACTAAATTTAAATTAATCTTCCTAGAGGCTAACGGGTTAGCCCCAGAGGGATGAGCCCTTATAGAGACAAGAATCTGGGACAGAGAGGTTTTAGGGAGAGTTTGTCAACGGGCTACTGAAAAGGAGCAAAAAGCTAACATTTTTTAAAATTACCCTTTTAGTTTTCAGGTAAATCTTGAGAATGGGTGATTTTTCCACATGTGTTATCATTGTTGTCCTCTTTAATGTCAAGAACAGTGCTATCTCCTGGGATGGAGCAAGGAGCCCCTTTGACCATCATCTGATTTATGAAAGAGCAGGAACACTGACAATATCACCCACTTCAGGAAAACCTCTCATTGTTGCTTTTTGAACAGTTTTGAGATGGGTACAGCCCTGACCTCCCTGACTTTGCAGGAGGATGCTTCCCCACCTCTCTCCCTGCTCCTTATTATAGCAGCAGCTCCTGGCTGTAGGTGCAGGCATATAAGGAGCGAGGCAGCCTCTTGGGCATGAATCACTGCCTGAACAGCCAGTCTCCCCGTCTTCCAAGGAAAAAGGAATGGAAAGCACTGGCAGAGTTTTAGCTGACCTGCTAGAAACAGTTCAATCATGCTGTTCAACAGGAAAAATGTCTTCAGTCTGCAATTAGGCATGGATCTGATTTGTAATAAGGAATTTAATGGTACCTCTCCTGGAAGATCTAGGAGAGTAAAGAAGAGGGGGTGAGAGTAGGAAATACCTAAATAGTTCAGAAATTATTTTTAAAATCCCTGTTCAGCAGAAACTAGCTAAAGCAGAGCATGATTTGCTTAGCTAAACAGAAGTTGCTTAACAAGACACTTATTTGTGCACATTACTGACATTAAGTAATCAATACACCTGGGTGCAGAGCTGCACACAGTTTATTGTTCCTCCTCTTGCTTTCCTCTGACTCATCACTGAATCCTGTATGATTGTGCAGGTATTACCCAGGCAGCTATAGTAAGTTTCTTGTGATAAACAGTGATGTAGCTAAGAAAAAAAAAAAAGCCACAACAAACCCCCAAACAAATCAGGCATATTTTTCTCTGCCTGACTCTTACAAGGCTGTTTCTCCTCTATTTAACTAGAACTTCAGACTGGTGCTTCTCTGCAGTCCAACTCTTTGCACCACCTACTGCCTTCAGGAACCCATCTAACAGACGATTCATCTTTCAGCGTGTTCACATCTGCACAATTACCATAAGTGGAAGAAATTTCCCCTATTGTACAGCAAACAATGGAAAGGATTGCATTTACCTTTCTGCTCAAACCCAGAAAATGGTTGCTTTCAGAGCAGATTATGAAACTCCCCATATCTCAGGTCAGGAAAAGTTCGCGTCACACGAAGGCGACCATGTGCTGTCATTCCCCACAGCCAGTTAGTCAAGAGAGCTGTGATAGTCCTGTCCTGAGATGCATTTTTCTTCCTCAAACAGATTCTAAGCCATATCATGTTTTCCACTGCAAAAATAAGTACATTTTAAAGACCCAGAATGATGCAGCTCAGCTTCTCACCTGATTTTGTGATGAGATGTAATATATTGCCCCATGTCCAGCTACAGGCAACCAGCACACCAGCAATCCCTGCACACCAGAACATCATCTAGGCACTAACTGAAGACATTAAGAAAACTCCCGTCCTGATGTGGTACCAAACACAGGTGCCTAGCGGGACTTTTCACACTGTTCTGAAGCATCCCTTTAGGCCTGAGCTCAGTAAGGTGAGCTCAACCTACTCACCGTTGTCACTAGAATGAATAACCATCTAAAATTAGGAACATGTTTAAATTTTTTGTCGGCTCAGGCTCCTGGATTAACTGCAGACTCAGTCTCTCCCAGCACTGTACTCAACAGCGAGCTCCTTCCCACTCTGTCCCCACCCATCTGAGTCTTCAGGGAATGTTGCCATGGATTTCCACGGGACACAAAAGAGTCCATATTGGAAGAACCCTGTTAAGGTTGCTAGGCGTAAATATTGACTTAACGGCTCTTCCGCCTTTTTTCTTTTTTAAGAACAGATTTGTTGGCCATGGCTGGAAAAATAAAATGATGGAGTATGTATGATTCACTCTGGCACTCACACAAACATGCAGATCAGTTGGCTGGCAGCTCGCTCCTCTGTTAGCAGAACATCGCTTCTAAAATGTGTCATTTTGTTTTGGCAGCAAGAGAGTCCAAGCCCACAGAGAGATAACATCTCCTACCTTCCATGTACTTCACATGGGGACAACTGACCTTCCCCAACACAGAACATTTAATTAATTCTTCCAACAGCTTTTTAGTTGAGGCACAGAAGGACTGACAGGACACTGCAATCATTTCACACTGAACTAAGTTTCCAGCCCAGAAACCTCCCTTCTTGCACCCACTCTCCTGACTGCTGACACGAGAAAGGACTGCAAAACAAACTGTTGGTAAAACTTTTTATTTGAAAGTCTTTTGAATAAATGTTGTTTCACAGATAATAAATATTGAGACAGACAATAAATATTGTGACAGAAGGTCACATGGGAAATCAGCAGCAGAAGGGAGAGAGGACCTAAGGGTTTTGGTCATTGGATTAATGCTTTCATCACCAGGTTCTTCTTCCTATAGTACTCCATGCACAGACTTTTAATCCTGAATTTAAAAAAATGTCATTTAAAATATGACTTCAACACACAGCATTCAAACCCTTTTCCATACTGATTCTGCCAAATCTGAACGATTTGGCAGGACTGGCATGGGGATGACCTCCACCAGGGCAGACTGAGGGTACAAAGTATATGTGATACTGAGTGTACCAGTCCTGGACACAGCCAGCACAATCTCTGACTGTCCCTAGAAACCTGCTCACCACACACAGGGGCACAAGCAGCTCACCTGAGAGCTGGTAGAGGCTGCAGGGAGTATATTCAGGATTCCCCAGTAGAACCCCCTTTGACATACAACCAGGGGAACTAACCAAGAGTGGCATTTCACAACACTTGGCAGATGTCTACAAGAAAGCAAGTAATGTCTCATCAGGAAGAAGTCAAAAATCTGATGACTGAATATAGGAGGAAAAAGTCCGGTGTCAGATAAGAGATCCTCCTCTAAAGGATCACAAGGATTTTGCTTGCATTTCATCTAGGCAGGGCGTCCTTGGGGACTTTCATCCCATCAGAGTTTAAGCACGCCCCAAAGACATAATGCAAAACCAGAAAGGCAGACCAGGATCAACACACATGCACATTTATATTTGCTTTGCATCCATTCTTTGTGGCTCTGCAACTTCCTCTCAGGGAATGGGGACCAATTCCTCCTGCCAGGCATCCTGTGTGCACATCCCCTTCAGAAGTGGCAGTTCAGGGCCTGGCACATTCAGGCTGTGGCACCTCGCAGCCATGCAGGGCAACCCAGGGCTCTGGCATCCTACCCACTAATTAGACAACACACAAACTACCATCCCCACTCAGTATTAAGCTACACAAAACAAAAGCAAGGACACTTAGATACCTTTGGAGCTTAGCAACTGCTGCTCAGGATCCACTCCACCTTGCTCAAATCTATTTTTACTGACAGATTTTGAAGCAGAGAATTTCTTGAACGGAGAAACAGGTTGATATCCCCTCTCCTCAACTGTAGGCAGATCCAGTTTGTTACTTTCTAAGCGTTTCCTTGGTGGCACATACAAATTCGATACTGTGTCTGCTAGCAAAGACGTCCATTTTCAGAATAAATACAATGACATGCAAAGTTTGTATTAGCAACAGCCAGGTAGAAGACATCAGGAGATGAAAAAGGAAAAATCTCTCTTAAGTTCCTAATGTGCATAGGAGAAGAAACTGAGTAGATCTAATTGTATGAAATGAAGGAATTTTCCACCCATTCACTCTCCTGCCCTTGCAGCTGGAATAGCACAGACTGGGTGCTGCGTGCTGGTTTCTTGGGAAATCGTTTGCAGAGAACACAAATGTTTCACCACACAGAAGCAAGAAATAAACAAAATGATTTCTCTGCTTTACTAGCCTAGGTTCAAGGTTAATGCAAGGCAATCCTCACTGCATGCCAATATTGCCATTCTCAGACCTCCACATGAGTAACAGGGACAAACCCACATAGACAAAGACTGTTTCAAGCTGCCAGTCATTGGCCATAATTACTTGGTTATGGAGATGGCAATGGTGGAGCTTTATGACAGGTTCTCAGTAACATACACTGCAAGACAACGTGCTGCATTTATCACTGAGTTTGCACTGTACTGACCTGACATTGGCCCAGCAATGGGAAGGCAACTGCAACAAATGCTTGTAGCTGTTTGGAGCCCCACTTATCACCCTCCACGGAAAAGGATCCCCTCTGCCTACTGAGATGGCTGAGTTTGCCCTTGAACTTGGATTAGGGTCTCTGAGCATTTAGTTCAAAAGTATCTAGTTAGTTTTAAAGATTTAGGATCAGTTTTGTCACATGGTGCCCCGATGATTAGCCATCAGCTTCTACGTGACCAGGAACTGGGGCAAGAAGTCCCACTAGGGACAGCAGTGCAGCAGGAATCAGATTGCCCCAGCCCAACCCAGGCTTTTATATAATTGCACTACATTTAATTCAATGAGTAGAAAAGGTGCTTTTAGAAGGTTAAAACAGATTACATGGACAATAAAGTCAAGGGTGACAAGTTCAGATCCAAGTGTCTTAAGTCAGGTGACACGAATCCTATTTTCAAGCCGTAAGAGGAGGAAGATGTAGGGATCAAGCTTCTAATGACTACATTGAATTCATACACTGAATTTATAGCAGTTGTGAGCTGACTTTTTCTCATCCACATATTCCAGCCACAGTGAGGAAAAAATTGCACGCCATAGACAAGCCTGATACAACAGAAGTTGCCCTGGGAAGTCACTTCCAGAAGTGGCAGAGGTACCACTCCATGCTACAGGTTGACACCATTACCTATAACAACTCATAGCATGCCTAATTAGTTTTAGAGCAATTAGTGTATAGACTGTTTTAAGCACTTGGAAATAATAACCCTGCTCCTGCTCTCCTCAAAGCCAGTCATGCAACTGCTGACATTATTAATGAATAAGGTCTTTTTAGGGCATCATAGGTGTTACCCCAGCTTAACTCCTCTTTCCCGCTTTGCTGTCACCTGGCTGTATTAATACAAAAGAAAAGCACAGCATTTCTCAAAACATTTTCAGCATCACTTAAGCTTGGGTGATCTTGCCTGCCTATGATGGGCTGAACAACCTGTCAGTCACACTTGTCAATCACTGTTCCTGCTCCTTAAAACCAGGAGTTTAATCGAAGCGAAGAAGCAGAAATGAAAGTCTGATACTTACTTTCTCAGGACTGCAATTTCATTCTCTATGCTGCTTTCCTTTCCCTTCAGTGCTTTCTTGGGAATGCACTTGACTGCAAAGAGTTTCCCACTTGCTCTCTCTTCAGCCAAAACAACTTCGGAGAATGCACCCCTGAAAAAAAGAAAAATAAAACCCCAATTTTAAGTGGTGTCTTTTCTTTGGCAGCTGTTAACTTTAACATAACCATCAAATCTAGTCCTTCTCGTGTCTTTTGATAGCTGTTCTTGTTAAGCACACCAACGGTATTGTGAGCATCTTTCTTTGCCTTTATGAACATATGCAGGCATTCACATTTGCACAAAACATTAAAGGCTTACGAAATACAACACTTTTAATAAAGAACCATAGCCCAGCAGAGGTATGAGCAAAGCTTAAAACTCAGAATACCATTTCCACACACAGAGGCACAGAGCCTTGTCCAGCTCCTGATTTGATGGATGATGTATTTTTCCCCTTCCTGAAGTTTTAGGGTGTTTATTTCACATAGCAGCATGAAGTCCCTAGGGCTAAATGATGCACTGGTGCCAAGAGTGCTCCCAGTTCCTCAGCGACCACAAGGGGTCAAGGCTTCTGCTTTGGTCCTCTCTGGTAGCCCACAGCATCTCCTCACTGTTGGCTCAACCCTGACTCAGGGAAGCAGCGTCAGAATTTCTCTCTGTACACAGATTTATTCCACCACGCAAACGGCTGTGTGTGTAATCGCTAAAGCCAAAGAATCGGATTAAATCACAAGTCCAAACGTTGCCCTTAATAGCAGCCTCCCTACGGTTACCCCAGAGAGGATTATACAAATAAAGAAACTTCATCACAGCAGCCAGTCTCTAATTGCCAAGAGTGGGCAGTGCCTCTCCTTCATTAGTTTATTCCATAGCGGTGTATTATTTCTTGCACTCTCATCGCTTCCTCCAAGGCATCTGGACCTTACTGGGAAGAAGCCAGGAAAATGTTAGAGTCAGTGTTATATACACTTTTTTTTCTGTTCTCACACTGTTTTCTGAACATTTGAGCATCATTCATACAATGCTGGTCTGAACAGACCTTTTCTTTGGCCTGTTTAGGCCATTCTCATGTTCCAGTGCTTGTTACTGGTTTAGTAAGAAGGTACTGGACAAGACAGAGCATTGGCCTGATAAAGAACAGCAAATCTTTTCTCCTATTCACCAAAACCTCCTTCTGAAGCACCTGATTTGTCCAACAGTCATCAGAGTCGAGGACTTATCTAACCAGATCACACCAGCTGAAGGATCCACCAGCTGAAAGATCCTATTTTATTTATACAAAATAAAAAGAGGCAAAACACTTTCCTTCATCCCCACCCCTGCCTCCCCATCAGTAGGTTATTCTGCTCTTCTACATAGCTCTCTGTGAAACTGCTCGGGAGAAGGCTGAGAAAACATAACTACACTCCAGCCTGCTCTTAAAAACAATGTTTGATCACAGCCTCATTTGGCGACCACTGACTTTCTCTGACTTTCATTCCCCACAACTGCGGCTTATCTAGATGTTGGCGGATAAACAGAAGCATTTTTTTTCCTGGCCAGGTTCTTCCTTTTTAAGTCATGCACTTTGATGACACAACCAAGTGGCTGTGACCTCACCAACAGCTCCCGAGTTGCAAAACGACCGAATGAATCATTAAGCCTGTGGATAAGTGGATAAGAAAAGGAAGAGGCTGCTGCTTTGGAAAGAAAGCGCCTGTTTACCCAGAAACGCTTTTGTAGCCAGCAGCGACAGGGAAATGGTGACAGGAAGTTTAGGAAAGGATGAAAAACTTTTGCCAACTGTTAATGGTGGATATTTGACAGCTTGTCTACATGTGGCAGTGACCCTCTGAACCAAGAATGTTTTGTCTCATTTTTTCCAAAAAAGACAGACTCTGACCACATTTATGCCACTCTAAGTACCGGAACAATTCACTGTTTTCTGGTTTGTGTATAATCTACGATGGCAATGTCAGAGCATGACAGGCTCCAATATAGAGTCCACGCAACTGATTCTAATGACTTGCACATTCAAGGTACTCAGAGTGTTTTTAAAGACCTATTCTTTGCTTTCCTATTATCAACAGTCCTAGTCATTCAACTCACCAGATAGGGTTTTCATCTTGACCCTCATGCTTGGAAGAGCCAGACCAGACCTGCAATAAAATCCTTTTACTGGAAAGCCCTAAGACCTCTCAGTGCTTATCAGCTTCAGTTGCAGACCAGGGTGCTCAGAAACTCACAGGGCTGCTCCCAGCTATATTTTATGAACCCCTTAAGCTCCATCTGCTTAAGCTTTCAACACTGCACTTCACTCCCACTGTGTCTTGAACAAGCTTTTTGCCTCCAGTTAAATGCTGTTAAAAGCAGCATATTCATACCGGTCGTTCACTGATCACACAGCTCTCCCTGTGTTTATGATATAAAAACACAGAGAGATCCCATCCCAGTCTGGATTTCATTTCTGTTCTCAGACAACAAAATAAAGGAAATCCCTTTATATTCCCCTACGTAATAAAGCCACCTTTGGGAAATGCCTCTATTCCAGCTGGCTTAACCATTTTGCTCGATTTCTTTCTCCACTGACCAGGACAGCCATGGGGTTCAGTGGTTGGAAACAGCCTCTGTGAATTTAAATTAAATTTTTTCAGGAGCTCTGAGATACTCGTAAAAACCAATTCCATATCTCCTTAACAACCTCTCTCATTAAAGCATGAAATAAGCTGAACCTCAGCTAAAGTGCTTGCTCACACGTCAACCCTGGGCACTGACAGGGTGCTTTTTTACATCAAGTTTTATATGAGGCCATGGCATGAAATTGCTGGTTCTGGGAAGAGCCCCCGTGCAAGGCAGGGGGAGTGCTGGGGTGGATCTGCCGGGAAGGCAGGAGGGAGATGCAAGGCGGTCTGCACTATCCTGTCAACTATATATGCGTTCACAAAGCAAGGAGCGGGGGGAAAAGAAACAAGTCAATGGACAAAAGAAAGATGTGAAGTGCTGGAAGGAAAGAGAAGAGAGGCAACAGATGCAGGTAGGGGTCAAAGAGTTAAACACAGACTGAGAGGAACAAATGGTATAGGGCAAGCAGAAAGAAATGGTAGCAGGAAGGATCACAAAGGAAAAGGTAGCAAAGACACTCCTGGAGTCTTCTGGAGTCAGGGGAGTCAGAAATAATAGTAAATACATGGGCAAGCAATTGTGATAACTTCAAATGAACAGGTGAATTCATCCACCATTACTGATGCAGTCCAGCCCCCACTAAACCCCTCTTGACTCATGCATGAATAGATAAACACCAGAGAGAGAGTCAGAAAGACAAGGCTGCTCATTCTCTTGTTAACAGCAATATATCCTATGGAAAACTCTCTGCCTCCTCAAAAAAGTTGCCCAGAATTACTGACTTGGAATGCTTGCTAAAGACGACTTTTTCCTCCAAAGAATTAATGTGGCCTTTAAAATCAAGACATTAATGGAGGAGGCAATTTATGTCTAAGAATTTATTACAGATGTAATTCTTTATTGAGGATTAAAAATTAATTGTATACAAAGTTCTATAAAGATGTCTGGTTTTGGAAAATGTTGCATTTTACACCATTAAATAACAGGACCTTTTGTGAAAAGGACATGGTTTCCATTAAGCAGCATCAAGCAATGCTATACGATAAAGAGGGGAAAAAAAAGATACAGGAGATGTTGGACAACCAGAATGCTACATGTCTGCAGCTCAGACAGGGCTCTGGATTAAAACTCCACCTCTCCTAGGAGGTACTGTATGGTCTCTATAACCACATGATGTTCCCAAGACCTGCCATTTGCAACCCATATGCCAGTATCTCCATGATCATCATACTGAGCCAGAAAGAGATTCAGAAACTTCTTGGTCAGTCTTGGGTTTTGAATTACAAGTTTTTATCTGAAATTTCATGCATGGAAAAACACAAACTCTGTGAGGGACACAAGCAAACAGGGATATTTTTTATTCTGTGAAATACTGAGGAAGGTGTTTATGAAAATATTTGAGGGAGTTTTATTCTCCTCTCCCCCAGAAAATACGGTCCAAAAAGCATTTTCACACATTCAGAATTTTTTTTTTTTTAAATAAGGAGAAGAGGTTAATTGATTACAAGTTATAATTTTAAAGGTGTCCGCAATTGTTGGAATGTCCCATTCCCTTCAGCTGGGAAAGAGGTAACCGCAAGCGTTCTAACGTGCCTGGGGACCTAGCCTTCACCTCCCTGAAGAGGGGCTTCAAAACCCTTCAGGAGCTTTCCTCATCCTGCTTGGAGATTGTAGCAGACAAATAAAAAAAGTGGCATGGTTTTGAGGAAGTAGGTCAGTGGTGGAAACGGATAAGCGAGAAACTTCTGCAAAATTAAACCATCTTCAGATGCCAAAATACGTGTGTGGCAACTACCTATTTTTTAAAGTTTTCAACATGTTATCATTTACCCTCGAGGACCGACTCTTTTTGAACTTCTAATTAAGGCATGGAATAATTTTATGATCTAGATTATTTTTAGATGAATTAGGAACAATGTAGGAGAAAAAAAAAAAAGAGAGGTTAAATGACTTGAGTGGCACTGAGATAATAGCAAATTCTAGATTTAAAGATTAGGATTTCAAGATTAACAATGGAATATGAACAGCATTCATAGCCAAACAGACTGGATTTTCTATTAGAAAACAATAGCTGCAAGGCAAGACTATCCTGCAGATCAAAGCAAAATAAATACCAAGTAACTTTTTCCTTCATCTGTTTGAAGTATAATTTAATATGAACACTTAATTTCTGTAATACAATGAACAACATATACTGCGACAGCAAATCTGTTCTTAATTCATCAGAAAAAAAACCTGCTGTCACAAAAATACTGACAAAATAAAGACAAAGAGTTGATGGAGGGATAAAACTTGTTTTTTTCCATTTGCAGAGACTTCCACGTTGAGCAGTTTTCCACTGCATTAGCCGGTGCTTTGTCATACTAAATCAACAGACATAGCCAGGAAACAGATTTCGCATCTTCGAGCTGTGTATAGCTAATGATCTTAATTATAATACAGTTGGCTTTCTGTGTACTTTGCCCCAGCTAAACCATGGGAAAAAAGTAGTGAACACTCATCCTTTGAAAACTATACCGTGTCCACAGTGAAGATCACCCTGCGACAGGAGACTGGCTGAAACAGAGCAAGACCAACCAAATCAAAGAAGGTCATTTCTGTACCGTGGCTTCGGCAACCACACACCAGTTCTGCTACTTCACTCCCCAAAGAAAGGTGAGTTTGAAATGTGCTACAGAGGCAAGTATGTAAGAAATAATCTTCTCCAGCATTTCCACAGCTTTTCCCATGGACCTCAGGGAGTTAACTGTGGGATGGGCTTGAGCTCTGGGTAACCAGCACATACCAGGGAGATTCTGGTCCCACAAAATATTTTTCTACTAAGCCATTTTTCTGCACGAGTCATGTTCTTTTGCTTTATATTACGTTTTCTACTCAGCCATTTCTGTACTCTCCCAAATTCCAGACCTATCCCAACATAAATCCAGTCTATGGCTGGCAATACAGTTTTTCACTCCAAAGTCATGTCCATGAATGTCCTGAGGTCTGTGTGAAAATGAATTTACAATTAAATTTTTAATAGTTTAGTGACGTCTGAATGCAAAGTTAACAACACTAAAGTGCAGAGGGTGGTTTTACCCAGTCAAGAGCAAAGGAGAAGGCTTTTGGGACTCTTACATGTGATACAGAAGTCAAATACCCCTACACATTTCCAAAAGCTGAGTACAAATTTACAGGAAAAGAAACACACTTCCTAATCTGGATGCAGCCATCTATTCTTTAGAGGACAAATACTTTTTCTAGCTATTTTCATTCATCAAACATTGTATTAACACTCTTATTTTAAGCCTCACTACTCATTTAGCTTCCACTAAGCTACCCAGTCACAACTGAAAATGTTTTCTACCTTGGGGCCCGGTGAGTGTCTGCTGCAACACCAGACATGGGCTGGTCTGACCCTGGTTCCCCCTCCCAGGGCTGGTCCTGATCCCCACTTTCAGTGATGTCCCCCATTCCCACAGAGATTCCTGATGGCTGGGGCTGGGGCTGCTATTACCCATTACAGATGATGAACAGCACTTCCAGCCGTGTCAAAATGCTGTTCTTATAGCCTGATGGACACTCAAATAACAATGGCAAGGGCCAAAAAAATACTTTGCTGTGAGTTCCTATAATGAGGAGCTCTTTTCTGGGCCACTGACATGCTTCTCTGTGCCCTGAACCACTGCCTGATGTCAGTACCGTCAACATTTTGTCCAAGCCAGAAGGTACGTAAGACTATTGGTTGTTCTGATGAGCAGCTGCTTCCCCATAGTGTGAGAGAAGCCCAGGAATCACCATGCCCAGGAATGGGCAACACATCTCCAGCTCCAGACCTCATCTCTTCGGTCACCTTGCTGCTCCCCCTCTAACATAATTTTTGGGAGACAGAAACCACATCAATACACAGATCTCTGCTGGGACTTAAAGCCACAACCATAACAGACACTCCCGACAATATCATACTGCAGGTAGAGCTTCTTCTTTCCCCTCCATTACAGGGTGACTCGCTGCAATAGAATGAACAGCAAAAAGCTTTCATCTTGCGTAGTCACCAAAAGTGTTTGGATTTGTTTGGATTTAACTTCCATTTTTTGGGGTACTATTATCTACAATTACAACAACAGATTAGTATTTTGACAGTTTTTGTCACCAGAGTCAGCTGCAAGAATTTTAATGATGATTTGAGGCTTATCATTTCTTCTGCTTTAGCTATTCAATATTTTATACTCTCAGGAAAAGAAAAAAACACACACACAAGCTCACTCACCCCCCGCTACAATTAAGACTGAAAATCCATCTCAACTATGTAGAGAGACTTCTATGAAGCCAGAAAACACCAATTTAAAGTTGCGCATTATAAAGCATGAAATTATGACAATGTAGTCAAGGTGTTTTCCTTCACTCTCCTGCCTTTTCCCCTGGACCACCCTCACCAGAACACAACCACCTTCTTAATGGGCAACAATCATTTTCACCCAAGGAAACCATTTAAACCATTCTGTAGTTGAAATTAGTTTTTTACTCCAGGATCCGTTTCAAGTTCACAGCAGGGCATGGCACACACCGCCAGTGCCCCTCTGTCACTGAGAAACTCCCTTCCCTTCCTTCAAACGTCATAGGGTGAGGTGTCAGCAAAGGTGCCACACTGCTCCCTTGCACCCTGAGCACTTCTCCCTGCCCACCACAACCACCAGGTCAGCTCAGCTCCCACTCTGAAGGCCAGCAGGGAAACACCGAGTTTGAGACCTGTGTTGCAACGCAGGGAGGAGAGCAGAGCACTGCTGGGATGGCTTCCAGCCCTGCAGAAGGGAAATCCCGTGATGCTTGGGGCACTCCAGCTCACAACAGCAGAGTGAAGGCACCAAAGCACATGGCCAAGGACACTCCCAGGCAAGGCAAGCCATTACATGCAGCACAGAGGGGCATATGTGCTTCAGTGCCGTAACAGTTATGTTCAAAAATGAATAAACCACATAAAGCACAAAAATTAAACCAAAAAGAAAAGCTTCTGCAGAATCTCTTTCCTTTCTGAGATGAACTAATTTGTTTTAGCTGCCTGGTGTATGCTAATTTAATAGGATGCTATGCAGTCTGTTCTGAGACAGTGATGCATGGATGCTAAAAAGGGAAACTGGCCCTGCACAGATCCCCAGTCATGTTTGTTATTATAGTCCTCTTCTTTCCTGAACTGTTTGCTCCTTTCTGATTAATCCTGACCCCTATTAGAAAGGGAAGTATTGTCTTTAAAGACCTATTACATTTACATTATATCCTCTATGGCAATCACAGTTAAGCTATCAGAATCAAAAGCAAAACATAGAGCTTTCTGTATTGAACTCTTCCTTCCATTATATACTTCACAAATGAGCTGTTAAGCAGTTTATTTTCTCCACTGATGATCACTCTCTTTCCAAAGTGAATATTTAAGTACCTTTTTTCCACTTTCATCTTATAAGACAAAAGGAGCTCATTGTCTCCCAGGGTTTATCTGATGGCAGCATTCTCACAAGGAAATAACCTTTCTTCTAATAATGACCTCGAACCTTTCTTGAGGCAGAAGTGATCTTCCATAATTTTTTTCAAAGCATTTTGCTGTTCTGACACTGATATATGCAGGGTCTATTACAACATATCTGATTGTTGGAGATCTTATCTGGCCATTTAAAGCAGATTACACCAATTTGAAAAAGCTGTTTCTTCTTCTTCCTCCACACAGAAACTTAAGAAAAGATCTGGCAGACCGTGGTATTTTCCAAGTGTCTGGATCAATTAAAGAACAACTACATGACACTGCACCTTTTAAAGCAAAGCAAAGATAGTGCAGACACTATAGTTTTGCTTGCAACAATTCCTCTGTTCCTTCTAAAAAGTTCTTTACTTAAGGTGAAACTACCAACTGCCTAAAGATCAAATAACTTTGCAGTTGTGTCTAAACCATGGGAAACTCCCATTTAGCCAGGAGTTTTGCCTAAAGGTGTTCGGACCTTCACAAATCCAAACTGTAAAAGTCTGCACAGCACCTCATTCCTTTGTGTGGTATTTCTTTCTCTACAAAACAAAGCCACAGTATCAATTCTGCTGGTCTTCCTCAGTGACCATAAGCAAACAATTGTATTACTTGACCCGTGATTTTCAAACACCAATCCTGTCTTTCATGAACTGTATAGCCCATTTTACAGATGACGCTCCTGAGGAACAGGAATGACATGGATTAATTCTTCTTACTTAACTTTAATTTTTTAAAAGATGGGAACTTTGCATAATCTAAAAGTGCACAGTCTTTTGGTACTCAGAGAAGCATCTCCAACAGATGATTATATCCCATCCAAAAATATATTGAGGGCAGCACACTATGACTCTGTAGGAATCCTTAAACCCTGTCAACCAAAAATCCCCTGGTACATTTGTTGTCTGACTCTGGCCAAAGAGATAATCTGAGATGCCCAGGCATTAGCATCAAGATGCCCATCAGGCAGCTGCAATTAAGTTAGATGACTTCCAGCCTTAGGATCTGGTCTAGTTTCAAGGGAAATCATAGTCTGACCACCTACAGTGAAAGTCCCTGACCACATCTACATGTGTATTCTTGACATTTAAGCAATTTCCCCATGGCTCCTGTTCTAGCCAAGAGATGACCAACA
Organism: Athene cunicularia; assembly: GCF_003259725.1. Lineage (NCBI taxonomy): Eukaryota > Metazoa > Chordata > Aves > Strigiformes > Strigidae > Athene > Athene cunicularia. Next base: position 76,240,719 of record NW_020799092.1, read on the forward strand.
CAGCAGTGCTGGGGTAACTACCTAACACTGTCAGGTGAATCACACCTTAAACACATCTCTTGATCTTCACTGAGAGCAAAGGGAGCCTGGGGGAAGAGATGAAGATGTCCACAGTGTGGACAATTTGAAGGCTAAGGTAGACAAATCTCCCCAACTGGCAGGACCTGAGTATGAAGAATAACCACATATTCAAAACGAAAGTAGGATTAGGACTTGTAAGGCTTCTATGCCCATGATCACTACACAGTTCTTGGCTATTCTAAGGACAGATTTAGATTAGTTAATCCGATCATGAAACAAAGGCACATCTCCTAGGATCTGCCTTTTCCAGTTTAATCCTTTAGACCCAATCTACAGCCCCGAGTCAGGAAGCACTCCCCATGAAGGTTATAAGCAGCCATTGAAAGAGCAGGCCACAGGGTTCAGAGCTGTCACAAGCACAGCTGAACAATTCCCATTGTGTAAGAGACCTTCTGTGCCGCTATGAAACTCTAATTGGCTTGTTCTCATCCTGTTGTTACCCATCCAGCCAGTCCTGCATATCTGTTTTAAATATTTGGATTAGAAATGACGTGTATTTTGTATCCTCGCCCACTCCAAGTTGTAGCTTAGAATTTAAAAAAAGAAGAGAGACACAATTCAGTACAATGGAATACAAACTGTTTTGTAGCTCGGCACTGAACTCTGGTAGGAAAAGCCACCACATGATACCTAGAGCTCCATCTGCAGCCTTACCTTCAACGGCCACCTCTTAAAACATCAGAAGAATGTTTGCTTTCCTACTCCCCAGCCTCTTCACTCATGTATCCACATGCAGTCTCATGTGAGCTGAGGTACATTAAGAAATCTTAGCAAACTGGTTTGCCTAGTAACCGGCAAGCTTGAAAATAAACAATTTGGCAGAGATTATTTCAGTGTAACTGTATGCAGAAGTTACCAGGCACTGCTGAAACCCACAGATACTTCTGCAAAAAGAATTGCCACACGTTTCCCATGTGAGATAGACTCAGTCATTCTCACTCAAATCTCAGTGCAAAAAAGGTTTTCCTTTCAGCTTCTGTTGACAAGTAATTTCTCTATGGCTCCATGCTTAACGTGCTGTGTTGAGACTACTGAGGTTGCTCACAAAACAGAGCACCAGCATAACTTTCTTCCCCTAAACTTATCGTCACAAGCCTCCACACCACTCTGAATGAACATTTTTTGATATCATGGACCTGTACTGACACTGGCCAAAAGGAAATTCCCCAGAAATAAGGAACCAGAAGCTGCACCAGCTTCCATCCAAACCATGTCCAGCCTAATCATTGATCAGATGACACAGGGACCGTATGAGGCCTGGCAACAGAGCTCCTCTGGGTTTACCCCATGCTTTTAACAGTGGAAGAGGCCATCGAAACATGCAGCAATTCCATCCCCTGAGGATGGGAACCACCCCTGCCTTCTGCTGCCTTGCCTATATGATGGAAGAAGACAGCATTATGATGGAAGGATCTCTCCAATATGGCACCAGAGCAGCTGAGCCCATCAGAGAATCACAGCAGAGAAAAGGTGCTGGTGTTTCCCGCATTTCATCTGAAAGGAGGACAGGCCTCCCCACCCAAAGAGTTGGGTCTGGTCCGTGGAAGCCATCAGTCATTGAGACGGTCCATAGAAGCCATCAGCAGTGAGACAGACATTGATATCTCTGTCATATGATCCATAAAAAGGTTTTAGATTCCTGGTTTAATAGCAACTGGTTCAGTCTTCATAGAAAACAATCACTAATCTATTTACCAACTCTGCTGGTAAGGACATGAAGACTGGAAGACCTCCAGATCTGCCTAGGCAAACTACTGCTACTGAGCTTCACCTGACTCACCAGAACTCTGATAGATTCTGACTGCCCACAGCTTCAGCACACAGTACAAACACATGCCAGTGCTGGGCTACTCATGTCTCAGTCCACACTTCCCATTCTCCGGTGAGCAACAGCACAGGAGGTATCATCTCAGTGTCCCAGCCAGCTCACAAATACCAACCAAAGACAACTGCTGCATAGGGATGACCTTCTGTGTTGGAAAACTTCAGCAGAAACAATCTGACAGCAGTGCTGATTCCCTTTATCTGAAATGTAATCATAGCACATTATATTCTTATAATACAATGATGAGTTTCCTAGGAGATGACTGCCACGCGCCCTACCTATTTTTATAAATGAAATTTCTCAGAACTCATTTCCATCTCAGGTTGACATGCTACACACACACTGACAGTCCCCACCACCGTGCTTCCCAGCCTCTGTGCACGTCCAGATAATGTAGCCCAGACCTTGGACAGCAGGTCTGAGCAGCACCATAACATGCCTGATAAACTGCATGAAGGTGGGCAGAAGAGAGCACAGCTCTTCCAAAACAACAAAGTCGGTGTTTCTTTTGACACTGTTGCATTATTTCACACATGAACTAAAAGGAAACAGCACATTATCCTCTCAGGTGACATGCACCCCAGAAGACGAAAGTCTCCCTGAATGATTGCACAAGAACACTGGTGGAGTGACAAGGAACAGGCAGGATTCAAGAATCTCTCTCCTGATGCACCGTAAAGGTTATCTGAGAGACAGTTCCCCAAAATACTGCAAGCAGCAGGCCACTGGCAGTGAGTTGAGGAGCTAAGCTGAGCCTGGTCAAGCTGGCAAAAGCTGCCGCAAGTGGCAAGATGTGCTGTGGTTGGTATGCTAGGTGACAGAAGAGATGAGCTGCCGACTATTCAAAACAGGATAAAAGTTGGTTAAAGAAAAAAAGCTAGAGGGATTCCAGAAATTTGGCCTGGGGAGCTTCTGTTTATTGTCATTGAAAAGGCTTGGAGTGGGCAAAGGTTTGAACATTTAATCCTGACAGCAAGTGCACAAGTTGATCCCTGAGGTCATTTTAGGAATAGATCAAAATGTATCTCCCCACCGTGATCAGACCAGGAGGTTCACTATGAAGAAATAAGCTTTGAGTTCTTTAAAACATAACAGGTCAAACGGATGTATGTGAAACTCTTGGAATAGCAGAAAAAAAGCATGATACTTCTTTGGGGAAAACAGTTTTGCTTTCTGCTATGAGTAAGAGCCTAATTTAATTAGAAACTTTATGCTCTTTTTGAAACAAAGCCCATTCCACATTAAAATATTTCCATTTCTAAGTGAATTGAGGACTGATTCTGAGTGAATGGAGACTTGAGGATCCTGAAATGTAAACTCACATGGCTTGCTCATGAAATATACCATTCTTACCTGGTTAAAGAAAGACACTAAGGAGGCAGAAAATGCTCAACAGGGTTAAGCAACAGGGTCTCCCCAGTTCAGGGCCCTTTCTTTAGTAACAGCCATTAACAGGTATTTTTTAAAAAGTGTAAGAAATGGAGCTTATGCAGCATAAGGGTTCTCCCCACCCTGTTTATCACCAACAGTCAGTGACCCAGAAAAAGGATCTTTATTCAAGTGACAGGTGCATTGACCTATCATGTCTTAGCTACCTATCCTCTACTAATCTGTATAATTAATTTTCTTCAACTCATTTACACTTTAAATTTCAATCTCCTGTAGAATTGAGCTCCACTGAGTACAAATTATATGAGAAAGCAGTTCTTGTTTGTTCATTTTACATATGCCGCTCAATAATTTCTTTCCATAACTCTCAAGTAAAACACATTTTAAATATGTTAAGTAACCAACTGCTTTCCCTAGTCACCTAATGGGTTTTAATCACAAATATACTGAAGGGTTTTTAAACCAGGACTAGAGAGTGGTGTTAGAAACAATCAGCAAAAGGAGTCTGCAAGAACTGGATTCCCTTTCACACTCCAAGGCAAGAAACTCTCAATCTATAGTAGGATATATATGAGACAAAACCAAAATTCTTAGGAAAGGAGGTATAACCTCTTACACTATGCTAAATCTTCAGTGTTATGTTTAATTTTGAAAGAACTATAAAAACGAGGAAACTTGTTAAGCAAGAATAACCTAGGAGACAGAACTAGGAGAGTTAAAACTTGCAGGAGGCATAAGGACTGTTTAAAAACATCAGTGCTTGAGACTCAGAACAAATGTACACCTCTTGTGAAGAAACTCTAGAAACAGAGAAGACTAGCAGGTGAAGCAACTGGGCAAGAGCAACTATGAGAAGTAAGACTTCATCCTCAGAATGCTGTGTGTCCAACTGAGGAAAGCAAAAATGGATTTTAAGTTCTAGTGTATAAAATATAAAAACTTCAAAAGTCAGGGAAAAGCATCTGAAGAACAAGTTGCACCAGGCAGGAAATTCAATAAAGACTCTTTTGCACATATCAGAAGCAAGAAGTGTTTACCCGGATCACTGATGGACCAGGAAGCAATGGAGTATAGAAGCAGTGTGAATAAACCCACATGGCTATAGGAAAAAAAACCCCACTTTTTGGCATTCATGCTCACTGCAGAGAGGTTCAGGGAGGTTCTTATGCTGGAAACCTTTACAAGGTTGGTAGAAGGGGTTATAGACTGGCCTGATCCAACCATTCTAGGGGAACTTTGGTGTGAAACTACTGGAGCTCTAAACACAGGGTGAAGTATCTCCCCTAAAGCTTTATAGGTACTCAAAAATTAGAAGGCAGCTCACGTGACACAGTTTTTAAAAAGAGATTCAAAAGAACAGCTCAGGAATTACAGACAACTCCGGATGAGTAAATCTGACATCAGCAGGTCAGTAAAAACTATAATGAAGAATATTCCTCTGTCAAAAGATAGAATTATTGAACACCTGGAAGACTGAGGGAAAGTTAATATGGCTTTTAAGGAGGGAATCCAGCTCTCATAAATGTACTGTAGTACTCTGAAGGGGGTCAGCACGCATGCAGATGAGAAAATCCTATAGATGTAGTTTGATTAGATTTCAGTGGGGTGCCTCAACACAGGATCTCTGAGCAAGTGAGCTGTTAGGGGAAAGGAGAAGCTTCTTCCACAGATAAGAACTGCTTAAAAGACAAAAAACCAGCAAGGAATAAAATGTAAATCCATTTAATAGCCAGTGTTAGGGATTACTAAGAAAGCAGTTTTGCCACACCCTGTATGTTTCATGCTATTGAGAACCTTCTCCTCCCCTGCAGGACATGACAGAACCAAGGAGGGTAACAGAGATGATCAAAACTATGAAACAGCCCCATTATGAGGAATTAATCAACTGGGGCTTTTCAACCTGGAAGGGACAACTAAGGGGGACAGAGTAAAACTCTGAGTGGAGCAGGGAAGGTGAACACTGTCCCTTCCAATGCAAGGATGAGGTGACAGCACATGAGCATAACAAGGACCCACTACTGAACACTTCATCCAGCTTCTTTCTAAATGACACAGTAGATATTAACAAAGATTCAGAAAACAACTGGAAAAATACTGGTGATAAAATTCATCCCAGATCACTAAAGACACCATTTGTGTCTCAGAAAATGCCTGCACACACCTCACTGAATGCTAGGGGAGTACTCACAATATTATAATAATTACATTATTGTTAAATGCTGACCTATACTTTCCTCCCCAGACATCTGTCACTGGCTACAGGAAAGGGGCATGGGTTGAGCTGCACAGTACAGCTGTTCTTATGGTTGATTAATGCAGTGGAGCCAGAAGAAGCTGACAACAGCTCATGGGAAAAAACGGGCATGCAAAATGCATGGAGAGTCAAGCCCATCACTGAGACAAATGGGAACTTCTTTAGGATTAACTCATGGCAAAAAATAAGGAAAAGTTCATAAAAAATACTGTCAAATTCCAACAAAAGCATTTTCACCTAAGTAACCCAGTCAGGACATCTAGTAGTAAAGACAGCCTCTGACTCCAGAGGAATTAAACCAACAGAGAATTATCACAAGATGTCCAAGGAAAACACAGCTTTGAAAGGTGCATCACATACCCCTGAAAGAAACAGCCTTTATGATCTTCTTGGACTGATCTCTCTGCAATAAATATAAGCCCTGTCTTCCTTTATTCTTGTTTTAAGTTAATCATATGATGGCCCTTGTATGCAACTGCAGATAACAGTCGTCTCTTCCCTGCAGGATTAGAAGGTAGCTACCACTAATTAAACTAAAGGTCACATTCCAAGACTTAGTTATAACATCTTAAACGGCATGCAACAATTTTCCTTGGCATCCCTTCAGCTACTGTAGCCCAAACCCACAAAATTTCTCATGCATTTATCCTTACAACATCCTTAAGGGATTAGGTGGCACCATCACATGTATGAAATATGTGGGAACTAAGGCAGGAAGGGCATGAAGTGGACAAACCCCAGGTCCTCTCACTACAATACCCATGACTGAACTGGAAGACTGTCTTCACGTGCTGCCAGATCACACTGCAGACACAGCCTGTTCTCGCCTTAGACCTTTTGCTTTAGCCCTCCCCTCCTCCTGTATCACAGACTGCTGTCTCCACATGCGTATCCCTCTATGATAAGGGCTAAAGCTTAGTTCTTCCCCAGAAAAGAGATTCACTAAAAAGCTGACATCATTCCCTTCCATCTTGCCATGAAAATTTTAAATTTCAGAAGCATTTCTTGCTTTCTACATCACACACCACTAAATCTGTAATAAACCAGCAGCATCATAAACCCAGCAAGTCCAACAGTTAAGTAAACTTGTTTATTGGACCCCCGTGTTTGACAGTGAACCTGTTTTCCTAACTTTAGCAGCGTAAATACACCTTGGTTGAGCTGTGATCAGTCTTTATAAGGAAGCAAATCTTTTCTCTCTGTTGACAAAAGCCTTGGAGTAGCATTTTACATACACGAATGTTAGCAGGTGTTCATATTTAACTTGTTTTTGTGGATTTTTTAAGCCTGAGATGCATATAGTGATTGAGAATTACTGTTTATTCATTTTGTGTAATAGGAGAAGCAGCATTTCATCTGTCTCATCCATATTTAATAGCTCCAGGCACAACAACCATGAAAGGTCTATTTTTCTCCCACTAGGGAAAATATTATTATTATTACTACTACCATGACTACATCTATACTCTGAAATTATTCATCCCTGGCTTTCTATATTATTTCTACTTTATCTGTGGGCCAGGTCCTTTCCTGGTACTTACCTGAGTTACTGCACTGATGGAGCTATACTGAATTATGGTATGCTGAGTCACATCAGCTAAAGACAGAGTCAATTCAAAGCTTCTAGGCAATATAAGCCAGATTGAATTTTGCTGCCCTGAGGAAGGGCAGGATCCCTTAGAAAGCTACCCATTTGCTGCTCCTGCTCTTACTAGGAAGGTGGTTTAGGGAGTTATCTGCTGTCTTTTGGAGGTTCACTCCTGCCCCCCAGGACGGGCTCCACCATGTCCTTTTTCACACTTCTCAGGCTTGGCACACACACAGGGTAAATGATGAGGCCAGGGATGGTCTCTGGCTGCTGTTCTGTATGTCATCTATGCCTAGAGCAGACCCCTGATCCCAAGATGGCAGGTAAATACGAAGGATGGCACCTAATTTCCCCCCAGCACAGCAGAGCAGCTCAAGGTCTGTTCTGATGGCTCAAGCAAAGCCCATGCTGTGCATCACCCTGGCAATCCCAACCCCAAAATGGGACGCAACCCCAATAAACCAGAGGTACCCCCACACATCAGCCAGTAAATCACAACAGCCTGAACTAATAAATGGCCCAGAAGGTCGTTTATTTAGTTAAGCAGAAAACAGGGGATGTATAATAATGCAAGCAGTTTTTTTCCCTTCCCAGCGATAAGGGAGGAACTCAGCAAGCTCCCAGAAAACCTATTCTTCCTCACCCGAGCCTGGACAGCCTCCAGCACACCTAACAAATATGCAGTGACAAATCCAACTGGAGAAACAGTTAAGACGTGGGTTCTTCCGGGTATCTGTTCCTGGGAAAAAAAGTTCCCTGATAGCATGCCATTAAAATGTTAATCATAAAACTGCTGAGGGCCCCTTTCCCCAGGAGGTCACTCGTTCAAACGCAGCCAGTGTCAGCCGTCCCTGGCACATTACCACGAGGCAGTGTTTACCCAGCGAGAAACAAATTTGATAGATTCAAACCCAGTCACATGTTGCAAAACCCATGAGCATGGACTGAGACTGGTGCCTTGCAAGAGCAGTGCTGCCAGGGAGCCACAAACACCCGGGCAGCTTCACACGGGAGGTTTGTCTGTCCTGGGGCAGGGCTGACGAGTGCTGGCAGCACAAGGGAGAGACCCGGAGCAGACACCATCGGGAAGCTTTATGCCTCCAGAGTTGCCTGCTTAGTTTTAACTCCAATTCCGGAAGGGAAAAATAACCCCCAGTATCCCCTGTATTTAATTTTTTCATCCTCATATGCCTAAAGAAAAGAAAAAAAACCCATGTTAAAGACATTCAGGGGCTGGGGGTCATAATTAGAGCAACAGTGATGAAGGAGATTTATAAATATAAAGAGACACACATCTTTTTTTCCTATTACTTGTAATTTGGAGATGAAACAAGATTGGGGGGAGGAACACACGTTATCCCCTTTCCTCTGCATGTGTAGTTCTCATTAGGGCCAATTAGGATGATAATCACATCTGAAAGGAGGCTACAAGCCAACCTGTGTGATAAAAGGAGAAGTAAACACAACTCCAGTGAGCTTAGGGAGCATATGGCTTCCCCTGCCAAGTTCTCCAAGCTTGAATCTGACTCGATTCAACCAGGAAAATTCAGCCCTTTGTGATGTTATCTGGGAGAGCATCCCACTGTGGGGGGGAGGTTGAGGTGGTAGCATGGGTCTTCAGGGACCCACAAATCTGCTCCCTCTGAGGACTTGCACAAGTAATACGTCTCAGCATGCAGGAGGAGAGAAATTAATTGCTCTTTCCAGTCCTTTTTCCATACCTAGCATAAGGTATCTAAGATTTCTGCATTAAGAATCAATATGTTGCTCAGGGTCAAATAGAAAAGTCAAAGAGAAAATCTCATCTGAGTTCAATGAAAGCAGGCCCTGCACTCGGCTCTCTAACACCTTTTCCACTCTCCTTCCCCAGAGCAAACTGGCAAGTGCAATCCAAATGGGATCGTCTCAGTGAGTTTTCTGCACATTGGTGTTACCTATGTCATCCCCGTCTCTAATATCTGCGACGCCTTCCCCATCCCAGCTGCCTCCCAGGTGACTCCGTGCAATTACATTTCTAATTGTACCACAATGGTGGTCTCCCTGGGACGGTACACTGCTGTTTAATTTATAAATGTCAATTTGGAAGCGCAATACAATGAAAAATTACCCACATCAGACCCAGAGCAGTTCCCACTTATGAATAGGTAAAAAGGCAACAAAAATAATTAAGTACTTAACAAAGAGAGAATATGAGGGAATGCAGGCAACCCTTCTAAATTTTACACGTGCTGGATTCTGGTCCATTTTAAATGGAAGGGGACAAGTAGCTGAGTGGCAGGTTTAATATCGGACACGACACTGCAGTCTGTGCCTGTTTGGGAACCTATTTAGTATTTAAATCTCAATTAACCAGTAGGACTGACTTGACATTTAAAAAATCTGAACAACGAACAACACACTTCAAGTGTAGCTCTTTAAAAAGCATCTGTAAAAGCACTTTCTTATTCCACAGACTGCTTATTCTTTCCACCCTGAATAACATCTCCAGGATGGAAAAAGAAAAAAAAAAAAAAAAAAAGCAGTCCAACTAAGCAAGAGTGGGCTGGATTCTGTCCTTCTTGTGTATCATCAGCAGAGCAACTGCAGAGATATCTGAGCTAGTTCTGAACTAGAAAAATTTTGTTTTGCAGGAGGAAAAATCGGCTCATACCAAGCTCTGAATCACCAAGGCTCCTGCTTTCAAACTACCTTGTCCTTTTACACAGCTGATCCCAAGTGACATAAAGCATGAGAAAAGGGCAGATGCCCAGAGCACCAGTTGGGGAAATGGGAAAGGAGGTGATGCATGGAGCATCCTTGGTTCAGGCGATAGACACAAATCAAGAAGACTTGCCTGTCAGCCATCCTAATCTGCTGCAGGCAAAGTCACAGCACTGGTTGCAGCTGGAGTTGGATCAGAGTCACCTTTTCCCAGGCTGACAATGGTCCTCCTGTATTAACCCTGCAGGCAACATGGGGAAGAATGTGAAGAGCACCAAGCAAAAAGCACCAGGCACAAGGCAGATTGCTTTAGGCACCAACGTTTTCCCTATGGCTCCAACATAATGGATATTACTGCAGCATGGACATCCTTTCAGTCCCACCCGGTCAGGCTGGCACGCCTCACACTGCCTGCACGGACCCACCCATGTTTCAGCAGGGCCTTCAAAGCTGCAGATCAGGGATGAACGCAAGAACCTCTGCTCCAAGAGGGCATTAACAAACAATCCCATGTTTAAACTTTCCTACTGTGTAATTCTCAACAGCATCACATCAAATATGCTGGTGGCTGCCGGCCCAGCTCTGTGCGCCTAGCGCAGGGATCCCGGCAATATGCCACATGCCAGGCGACCACAGCCGGGCTTGGAACCAGCCCCGTGAGATGTCACCACTTGTCAGCCACAAAAATCTCAGCCTGCATTTCTAATCATTTACCTGCACAAACACAATCATCCAGCAACTAGTACTCTGCAGGTTTCAAGCTGTTTGTTTTTCAAGTTTATCTCTAAATGCTACGTGCAATGAGTAACTCTGCAAAGGGTTTATGCTCTTGCCTGTGCACTGAAAAGCACTAATGGAGACCACCTCGATGTGCATAAGGGAAGCACTATACTGCTTACACACGCTCAGCCAGAGAAGTTAAATGAAGCAGAGCAAGAGAGACAAAGTGGGTTAGGTGTCTTCCCTTTTGTCCATCTACTGTGGAAATTACTGACCTGCTCAAGAACCTCCCTGTGTGGAAGAAGATAAGACCCACCACACCGGGTCAGATCGAAGGGCAGTCTAGCAAAATGCCCCCTGGCTTGTAACAAAAGTTTGCATAAAATCATAAGAAAAAGAAAATATGGAGAGATCCTTCAACTGATTAACTGCCATGAGCTCCCAGGATCAGCAATTCAGGGGGTTCCTGGGTGCAAGGGTGCACTGGGACCATTGTGTGCCCACCCATGCAGGGACCCATTACACATAGGCAAGACCCTGTCTCGTACACATGGCATGACAACTATTTCCATCTCCTGCCAGCTCTCAGCCAAGCAACCCACTGCGGCTCTGCAGAGAAAAACCATACGAGAAAGGGCCTCAGCTGGCGCCAGCTGCGTGCCATTGATGTTAATGGATTTGTTTTGCTTTATACCAGCTGATGATCTCCCTCTTGTCCCTCTCTGCCCTCTCAACAGATTTTCCGATGCCCAATATACAAGATATCCATCTAGAAGGTGGATCTAGTCCAGCAAGTGCTGTGTGATGCCTGCGACACTGGTTTATGTCCACTGTCTCAGAGGAAGGTGTAACAACATTGCCATAGGACTGTAACAGAGTACTCTGGCCCTGGGAAAGCTTTGTGATAACCCTCATTACTTAAATATTGGCTTACTCCTTCAAAACGGGTCTTTCTATACTTTGAAATCCCTTTGGTTGTTTTAATCCCTGCTAACGTAATTTTACATTATGCCAGGGGAAATAGGGTGAGACATGCTATAGCCCTTCATCTCCGTGAGTACACTGCCAAAACCACTCTTTACACTCCTCCATCGTGCTTTAAAGAAAGCACCTGGGATTATTCTCAGAAAAAGCCAAGTTCATTTCACATCTCTGATAGTGTCAGCATGCTCTGTTCCAGCCACCCTTTCTAACAAGTCACTGACCTCAGTGAGAGGTGAAGGGAAAATCTGAACTCATTTGAAGACATTACTCCAAATTTCTGCTTCCATTGGTTTATTATTCAGATTATTTTAGCCCCCATGTGCCTCCTGCCCATATCACCATGTCCTGGAGTTAGCATTGGGTGTGAAGCATGCGAGGACCTTCCTCAAAACTAGATGGCATCCGTAACTGGCAGATGGATTTCAGCAGTGCCATCACTTGCACAGGGAACCATTTCCTTGGCTGAGTCTGTTTCAAGTCCTTCCAGGTTCTGTTTGTGTGCAAGCAATGCTAATGTGCTCACTGGAAAGCATGTCCTCCACTGCACAGTAAGCCAGAGAAACACGCTCCCTGTCACATAAAAGCAGTTTTCTCACTTATGTCATTGTATGATCAGGGAAGCCAGTTGCAATCCCCAGCTCTGATGTGTAGCATCAGCAGGAGAGATAGTAAATATTTAGAACAGGAAGCTCCAGCATTAACCGAAAATACTTCCATGTAGGCACGACTTAGGGAATCAGCCAATATCTGACAGCCCTCTAAATATGCTTCGGAGTGGGAAATGACTGCAAACCAAAGGGTTTTCCCCGAATCAAAGATTCAGGGCAAAGTTCCTACTTTTGTCAGCTGCTGGGGAGCCGAGTTCAAGTTCCCACACTGATCCATGCTGGGCAAGAGAAGTAACTTCTTACTTTTCCTACCCTCTTTCTGTGTGTGATTAGAGATGGGCCCAGGAGACACAGATTTGCTGGTGAAAACCTCCTCTTTGATCAGTTCAGTGAATTGTGAGAGTCTGTGGTTAAGACCTCGCGGTCCAGTACATCCCAATTAGAGATAATTCTAAAATACATGGTTTGCATGAAGATGTGAGTTTTTATCGATGCCAGAAAGGAGAAAATGGGGAGCTTCTTGTTTTAGTACCAATGCTTACCCTGTCATATTTCATACCAACAACTGAGGTCACATGCTGCTTTCCCTTCCCTTATTCTCTGAATAAGAAAGCAGAAAGGACACTTTTAGAACAGAAAAATCCTCAAGTAGAACATGGGTCAAATGAAGTTTGCTATCTGTTTCCCACAGGAAAAGTTGCCAAAAAAATATTTAAGTAAATCCAAGAGGCAAATATAACACTCTACATGATGAAATTTTTTTCCGGCCACTTTAAAGTCATGATTTCCTCATGCAAAAGGAGAAAGAGAGATAATACATCTCTCTTTGCTCCATAGGTCATCACCAAGGAATGTTTCAGCAAGTTTATTCATTTTCAGGCTCTCTTCCCTACTCTTTCTTTCTCCCTTTTATTACCTGTGTTGAGGCTGCAGTGCCACTCACTCATCGCAGAGCTGCAAAGTTGACTCACTACAGCTCCTTTTTTCTGCTCACCAATCTCATTGAATTATTGAAAAGGGCACTGTCAAGTTGGAAAGAATATATCTTCAAAAATAAAATAAATTTTCTTTCCTAAATTCCAAATGGCACCTTAAACTATATATTTAAGGGGAAAAAAAAAAAAAAAAAGAAAGAATTTGTTAGAGACTCATTTTCTTATCATTAATAATGCCCTTGGTTTTCTTTTTGCACTTTTCAGTCCAGATAACCTAAGTTCACCATCAATTTCTAGACAACTTCACTCTCTGCTTTCCCTGTACTCTCAGTAATGATATTGTCAAGTTTCGTAAGTTTGTCCTCAGTCTTTGAGTATTTGTGGGCTTTTTTTGTAAAGTCTGAGCTTGTAAAGACATAAGTAAAGCTGTGGCTCAGCTTTCGTTTTTGTTTTTGTTTTATTTTTGGATCTGTTAGCTTTCAGGGTTACAGGGAACAGTTCCACTGCATGGCTAAAGTGCACCCTAAAGGCTTGAAACCAAGAACTCAACCGAAATTTTTACATAATCTTGCTATTTTTAGGGAGATCTTTGTGATTCTGGGAAGATTGGACAATGGTTTTTTTTTTTTAACTTTTGACTAGTCTACAGTGTTTGATTTAGCAGCTGAATTTCTTTTATGCTGTAGCTCCTTATAATCAACATGTAACTGCAAAATATCCACAGCTTAAGATCTGTTTTCTTTTCCTTTCCTTTTCATTTGAGGGCCTGACATCTCCCTCATTCACAGACCATCCACCAGAGCAGTACAGGCAACACTTAATGAGATCCCTCTACTCCTCTTTCCCTACTGGCCACAACCTCAGTTCAAGTGTGTCCATTACCAGAGCACCTAGGCACTAACAAATTAGACCCAAAAAAAGGCAAAATCTAATATTGTATGTAGAGCCATAATTTCTCCGCAATTATACTGGTATAAAATGAGCAAAAGCACAGTGTTGGTAATCCAATCCATAACCAGTATTTGAAGGATGTGCTGAAATTCAGGCTCTGTGGAAGAAGGTGGGAGTTTGCCACTAACAATCCACTAGTGGCAATGGTAAGAAAGATGCTGGTCATTAGCAAAGAGAGATTATGAAAAGCTAATATGAAATGGTCAGGAATCTTTATATAAAGATTCCTTTATACAAAATTCTTACAATTAAATGTGTAGTTAAAAGACAGAACCTGAGCTGAGTTGAAATAAACCAATAAAAAAAAACAGTCCACATTTATTTCTGTGTTAGAATTTCTGTTGGAACCTTGTTAGAAAATCCAGCTGCCTCTCCAACAAAGCCTTTTCTCACAAGACACCAGGAATAAAAGAAAAATATACAGTTCAATCAACCTACCTCTGGGGTATATTTACACAAAGGTTTTTATTTGCCTTTCAACTTGACATATTGTTTTCAATACCTAACTGAAAGGTAAAGGTATTAAATATACATCGCAGTGCAGTTTACTCCAGAAAGGCTCTACGGTGCATCTTGGGCAGCACCCATGAAGACATCCAATTACTGCTTGTGCCAAACATGACCCTGGCTGTGTAAGCATGCTAAAATTTCAAGCATGTAAGACAGGAATTAATTTCTTTATTTATACTGCAAGACTGATGCAGGAGAGAACATTCAAAGCAAACAAAAACCCCTCCATCCAGGCTCAGTCTACCCTGATTTGAGAAACTTCGGGACAGATTGTCTCTTTAAATCCCTTATGTGAATTGGAAGTATGTGGCATATATGAAGGTGACTGTGGACAGAAAAGAAATAAAAAATGCACCATTTTCCTGCAGGTGTGGATCGAGGGCTGTGCTTCCCTGGGCAGCAGTACATGCTGTATGTTTTGGGGAGTATTCAGAAATGGAAAAAATCTGTCAAGATCTTGTTTTACCTATGAATAGTAGGGGCTTCAGAGGGAAAAAAAAAAATCATTCTTAAATATTTCCATTTCAAATTTAGACAAAAAGTGAATTGAAAACTCACTGAACTCAGTGAAAACCTTGATGTGAGCTTTATCATGTTCTCCTCCGCAAGCAGCAGAGCTCCATCAAGGCTCAACCATGAAGTTCAGCACAGGTTATGGCAGGACAACACACCTTCAATGGGGATTAATCACCCTCTGATCATGCTCAGAGGGCTCAACCAAAACCAGAGCTCAAGTACTTCCAGCCTCACACAAATGCACGGCCCCTCCATGAGGTGTTTAAAATCTCAACAGGATGGCAAAAAGAGTGAAGATACACAGCAAAGTTATTTCTCCCAAGAGGTGGTTCACAAAGCAAGCTCCAGTTGTGGCTGTTACTGAATTAAAGCGATTAACCCCTGGAATGAGTGCGATGCAATCTCTGGGCTTGAGAGATGTTTGCCTCTCTAAATCAGGAGGTAGTAGCCTTCCAGAAGAGCCCCAGAATAGGCACCTATCCTCCTGGCTGTACAGACCGGACTGGCACAGACAAAATCATCTTCTCCTTAAAAGTGCTAGAGTAAATAAAGACTGCACTGAAGTCAGGGACAAAATATCTACTGAATTTGAAGGATCAAGATTCTTACCCAGTTCGTATGTCTTGTTAATATACATGTTAATGTTCACTTGGCCCACTTGACCCCATCATTGGTTGCAATCAGATGCCCCTGATCCAGATTTTGGCATAACACAAATATTTGTAGAAAAATGCTCTCTCAGTAATGAATATCCCTGTCTTCTTGTGCTGTCTCTCTACATAACCCTCTACAGTCTCTTGCCAGCTCTCATTATGTCTGGTCCTCTCATTTTTAATTGCAAGCAGTGTATGATAAGGACCTCCAATTTGATTTTTCTGTAGTGCAGAAAGTGCAGTAAAGTTGCTCATAAATGACTGAGAAAAACAGGCAAACATTAGGCATTTGAAAAATGGGTAAGCATCCAAAATAAAATGATTCTTTAGAGAATGGCTGGCTACCGACTGGATAAATCCTGTCACTGTTCAAGTTAATAAAACAAATCTCTTGACAGGTGCTAGGTAATTTTTAGCAAAGTTACAAGGGCGTCACTACAGCTAATGTTATTAAAAGCTTTGATTAGTTATGAGAACAGGCTCATAGGTCTAAATCAAAGCTGCTAACTGAAGCTGGTGGGATAATTGATGTTCACAACTAGAAAAAAGCCTTTAATTCCAAGAAAACTCTATAAAAGGAAGAGGACACGTACACTAGAAGCTGAGATAATACATGCTTTCTGGTCCATCTTAAACTGTGACCCCATCCAAGCAGAGATTGCCCCATGGTGTAAGGCTGCAAAGAGATGGCACGAGTGCTGCTCATCCAGGTGGGATGACCGTGGTCCTGCCACATTGCACTTGGGGGATAAATCGTGTCCGCTTTAGTGCGTTTACTCTGGAGGAGAAAGAGCCATGTTTTCTAGGTGCTATGGCAGCAGAAATAACGTAGCACATAACAGAAGACAGTAACAATAAAGAAATACATGTGAAATAGGTTCCACCTGAACCACTGGCAGTGCAGAGGACAATGTGCAGCATTTAGATGAGGCTGATTCTCTTTGCTCTGTTTATGAGTGAACATTATTTCCTCCTTTTCAGACTTTTGCATTTCTCCCCTTGGAGAATCTCCTTCAAATAAAGAAAGTAAGTCTCACTCCCCACCCTTCTAGGAACAGCCCCTGCTGTGAACGTGCACACTGAGACCACAGTGGCTGTAAACCCAAACCAGGTACTGGCCACATCCTGGTCCAAGGCTGGTGCTAAAGGAGATTATCCTTGTTCAGCTGCTGACCCACCCTTCCTTGTCACAGAGCTTGAACACTGGAACCAAAGAAAACAAACCCATATAGAAGAGGGAGTTAACACTGGCCTGTGTTCTCAGAAACATGGGTCCTCCCGTGGAACTGGCAGTCTCTTACAGACCCCCATCTGAGCGCACAGCCACTGCGACCCCCCTGAGGCCCCCCTGCCTGCACCGCTCAGGAGGGCAAGGCCTGGGATGCTTATTAAGACTTCACACAGCATCATCCAGTAACTTTTCTGTGTACCCTAACTGGGATACCAGCCATCTGCAGCTGCAGAAACATGAACTTTGCCCATAGTGATGCATATCTGAAAGATGAACAAATTGCAGAGAGAAAACCCGATTCTGGGAATCACTCATTCAATGAGCACAATTAGTTCCAAGCCAAATCATCTAACAGCCCTCGGTTTTGTGTTCTGAAGGGGCTGTGATCAAGTTTGAGCATCAGCATTTAGGTCTTATTTGCCCCACTCCGGATGGATGCAAAGAAACATTATTTGTTTCAGAAGAAATCATACACTGATAATTTCAGAGATGTCTTTTCCTCTACAATGCTCCATCCGAAGCTTACTGCTAGGTATGAGCCTATGTGCTAGCAGCTATGTGCTGAAGTCTAACCTGCTATACCAGTTAGACATACAACCATACAGCTGAGGGACAAATTTGACCCCAGTTGATTTTATAAAATTAAAAACCATTTTTAGACTAAACAAGTTTCATTAAACCTCAAGCAAGGAGCCTTCAACTAAAGGCAAATTCATGTCAGTGTACTTGCTTATCCTTAATTACATTATTCCCTTCTTTCTGTAATGATGCATTATTCTCAAATACAGATGGATAAACATGATGATGTAATACTAATTTGTACTGAGTGATATAATTAGTTACTTCTCAGTAAATGTGAAAAGATTAGAAGAATCACATCGGTTTGTTCAGCTGGCAGATGGAAACTACTGCTTCCTTTTACATCTCCAAAAAATTACAGCAACTAGCACAGCTTCCTAAACCCATTTGCCTTGATTCAAATAGACAGATTAAATAATTAACCAGAATTAGAAATAACATCAAATATGAGAAGAATAAGGAACTACGGGTGTTCTCTGTAGGCCATGTCTGCTCTGATTTTAGGATACCCATGACATCCAAAAGCCAAATCCATATGTGATAGTGCACATGATGTATCTTGAGATACATCTCCTATATGGGAACAAAGCTGATGAGAAAGCAAGTGAGTGACTGTAAGTGACAGGCTGAACAAGAGAGACAGGCAAACACTGCATGACTGCAAGGCTTCCACAATGTGGTGATGCGCATGTGCTACAGGAAAAGGATTTCGGAAATTAAATTGCCATATCCTCAAGCTGATCGGATCAACTGTAGAAAGTAACCACTCCATAAGCAAGCAATATGTATGCAAAACCCAAAATGAACAGATAAGGAACTGAAATTATCAATCCTGCTGTTTTATGTGCATCCCATTTCATGAACAGTTATTTAAAGAACAGATAGTTGTATTTGAGTTTCCCATTCTAGTGAAAAATCATATGGATTTCTCCAGAATAACAAAACCCCACCCTTCATATGAAAGATATTGTAAAGTCCAGAATTCACCTGTATAGAGGTGATGGGGAAGGAAGAAACATGAGCATGGGTGCACTTGCATGGGACAGAATGAAGGAAGAGGAAAGGAGCTGCAGGTGATGAACCGATAGCGCAAACACACCCAGAGAGCCTGACCCATTCTCAAGAATATCATCTAGGTGAATTAATAGGCTATAAACCAGAAAGCCAGGAAAATAAAATCATAAAACGCTTATCTTCCAATATACAAGATCATCTCAGCAGAGCTAAACAAAGAACATTCATTAATGAATAAAAGACCACAAAGATGGTCTGTATAGCTGGGCATCAGACCTCCTCCTTGAGTTAACCCCACATTGAAGGAACATATGTCTCTCAGGGCATGTCTGATCCAACACATCATATATTTATTTCATGTCCCATGGAGAATGACTGTGTTAAAATCTGTATTTTGCTTCTGGATATGTCAAGATTCAGCATCACAAGAAATTGTCTGGGAGATATATCTGATAGAATCCTCTATTATTCCTTGCACACCTCTGAAAAACTCTCAGCAAGCCCTCCAAGGTCCAGTCTTTGGTTAGATGAATGAAGATCTCAATCAACTTTTAAATCATATTTTTGAATTCTTTATGGGAATCATTTTCAATCTACCCACATAGGTCTTGTCTGCCAGACCTTCCAATCAGAGCACAAAGGCACAGGTAACATCATCCTCCCATCCTTACTCTTGTTCTAACCTTAAGACTGACAGGATCTCAGGACCAGACCAAGCACTCAAGCAAGGTCTATGAGCCTATCACAGGACTGGTGAGAGACCGCAACAGCTTCCTGCTGCCCCTGCAGTGAGTCTCAAAACTCTTTTGAAAGCTGTAAAAATCAGTTTTCTCTCCCTGCTTAATCCTTAGTCCCTTTGCAGAGGCCTCCTGCAGAGATGGCAACTTGTCCTTCCTGAAGATGGTAGCTTTGCCCTATGGACATTCCCACCCATCCTGAAACAAAGCCAGTTAACTGTGACATGGTGAGGACTTCTCTAGTCACACAATATTAAATGTAAATTGATTTCCTACAACAAGACAGCCAAGGAGACCAGTAATTTCGAAGATTTCAAAGCCATACATAGGTGAACAGAAAGCAATGTATCTAAGTACTTGGCCAAGATGAAGACCGAAGTACGCAGTCTTTCTTTACCTCCAATAGTACATAATCTTAAAATTGAAAAAAAAAGCTGCTAGAAGCAGCTAGATTTGGAATAAAATTGATTCCGTTGTTCTCTCATCTAACATACAGAATCAGTGTAATCAAACTATCAACTGGAAGTCCAGAAAAACCCTAAAGCTATCACTATAATAAGAGGATTTCAGCAGGTCACTCAAATAATGGCTCATCAAATCAGCAGAATAGAGAAATATTTGCACAGGTCATTTACTTTTAAAAAAAACCCTACTTTTTAAAGGACAGTGAGAGCAATATTCCTAGCAAGAAAAATTTCTTGTGTCAAAATCCATGGAAGGCTAATTTCAGAAGCCAGTCTTCTCTTAATGTAACTTGAAATGTCAGAAATTAAGGCTGCTACATGGCTACAAGGGCTGAAAGGCGTTTTGCAAATTTATTATTTTTTTACAAACATGTGTGTGTACACATAGATAGTGATATATGCATACATAAGAGCGGGGTTAATGTTTGCAACATTCAGTCATATTTACATCTCCTTCATTTGGTTACAAAGAAAAATTTAATGCATCCTTTTTCCCAGAGGAGTTGTAACTGCCTAGATTTGTCAAAATTATGTTTACATTTATAAGTGAAAATCACATCTGAATCACAAAAGGATAAACGTAAAGCCTGTCATCAAATAGAATTGCTCTTCACCCATTTGACAATATACTTGATACCAGCAGTTGGTGAGCGATGGTAGCATGATTCATATCTTGGCACCTCCTCTGTTCCAAACCCTAAAAAAGAGCCCAAGTCACGCTCATCCTATGCAGACACCAGCACGGATACAGATAAAAAGCAGCATCTCTTTTACCCTTACCTCAGTTCTACCATCTGTAAAATGGGACACCCAGTGAAGACTGCCTCAACTGAAGTCAAGTAGAAATGGAGATTATCATTACTCTCCAAACACTTTCTCCTTCTCATCACTCATCTTTTTCACTTTTTGGACCGAGTGTTTTTATTAAAGGGTTGATTATAGGGTAATTTGAAACAAGTGTATTAATCTTACATTACACCTAATTACATTAGCATGTGTGTCCCCTGTATGATTTACATTTTGAAAGATATGTAAGACTTTTCTCCTTTAATAAGATCCAATCTCAGAGACCTTCTTCTTTTTCTTACTACTTATTCCTCTATGAATTTTCTTCCTCTTGGAGATACTGAATTTCTAGGAAATCTCCCTGGGAATCTCTGAAGCTGACGATAAGTTGGCATTAAATCAATAAACCGCTAAAGAAAACAACCATAACTGATAGTACTTTGATTTTCTCTCATGTTTTTTTTCTCCTTATATCTCAATGCTCTTTGCATAAGAAGGCAAGTATGATTCCATTTAACTGACTGAAAAACAGAAGCACAGACAGACCGAACATCCCATATTAGTACCAAGGCTTACACTAAATCCCAAATAGTGCAGGGACAGTGAGCTCCATGAGGAGGAAAGATAGGTTCATGCCTAAGGTGATGGCGCTGCTCAATAAAAAAAATAATAGACATCAATTTCACCTTTTTGGCCTCTAGCTTTCTCAGCACATTATTTCTTTATTCAGTAAGTCTTAATAGGTGACAGACTCTTCAAACCATTAAAATTATGTAACTTCCAAATCTGTCAGATTGAAGTATTGTTCTTCCCACCACCCCATTACTTTTAGTAACTACTTCCAAACCAGCTGCCTATGTGGGAGCAATCAAGGAGTCACTTCAGTTAAACAACTCTTTCAATACACTCCCTCAGAAAGATTAAGTCAGCGAGACCTATTGGGTGACCATTTTTTGGTGATTTGTGAGATCCTGGCTGGGTTTATCTTATAGAAGCCGCAAATCCATGAAGTCTTATCAGTCCTCGTTCAGAGAAATTCACAGATAATATTCAGAACATATCAGACCTTAACCATTTCCAACAAAAGGGCAATTGGAGAAAATATTCACAGTATGGCACAGAAATACCAGATCTCAATGTCATCAAGTAGACCAAGATTTCTCTACACCCTGTGCAGATGGTACAAATCACAAAGAGCCTTTAATAACCGGTGATGCCGCTGGCATCCACAAAAGCAACACAACCACTGAACAAGCACAAGGGAGACGTTGACAGCTCTAAGAGGAACAGCTCTATTTCACAATCCTTATCTCACCCTAATTAATTCTGAAGCAAGCTATCATTCCCTGTGACACTTCTGCACAACTCCCATCTCAGAGAACGCAACCTCAGAAGCATACCAAACAAAGGCGTAAAATAAGCTCTCCTGGTTCAAATTCCTCATAACACGTGGTTTGATACATATGAAAGATGCTGTGGTCTGTCTACCTTGAGTTGTTTTTGTTGTTCAACCAATTTTCATTGCTGGGTAGATGTTGCCGGATCAACATAAGACCAAATTTGATTATTTTACTAAAAATTAGTCAACAGACTAATAGGAAGGCAAACCTTACCCACAGAGCTCCCTCCAACCCTGCCATAACACCGATTTCCACATTGGATTCTGCATCACACTGCTTTTGAAATTAATTTGACTTAACTTGTATAATGCCATGTGCTGAAAAATCTGGAAGGAAAATCTGAATTCCCACTGCAAGCCTTAGACCATGTTCACCATGTTACTAACACTATTTTTTCTGATTTACCATAACTTTCTGATGAGTTGAGAGGGTATGTCAGACTCTCCAGGGCCATGACTCCTGTGAATCATCTGTTGACCATGAAAATGAGCTTTTAACTATTATGTTATTAATTTCACTTCCTTCCTCTTTCCACCAGGCATGTTGTGACCCCTGGTAGTGATCAGCCTGTTTCAGGAGCTCAAAAATGTCTTAAGGATAATAAAGATCGGGTTTCTTTTATTTTTTTCTCTTCCTTTGGATGGTGTAAGAACAACTATTTCAAAGCATGCAATACTGAAAGTTGGTAGAAGGAAGGTAAAAACAGGAAGAAAGATAGCACAACTCTGAATGCCCACATGCTACATGAGATATGTACAAAGTCCTGTATCATCACAGGCCAAATCATCCACCCTCTCAAGTAAAGCCCCATTACAGACCTGAAGGCCCAAAACTAGAATCAACCAATGCTACCAATTTCCTCAGAAAATTCATTTGGTCAATTTAATCCTCATCTTCCTTTCACAAACATGGACAAACAGAAGCACAAATCAGGAGAAACCCCCTTCATCAATGAATAATCATGGCTGAAGAAGACACTAATGTTTCTCTATTACCAATGATACAAACATGACCAGTGATAAAAACATGAAGAATGGCTGGAGAGGGTGAGGCAAAGATGTCTCCTTTTTCTTCCCTTCCTACCAAGCAGCAGCTTGTATGGGACTGACCAGGGTTTACAAGGAGATAAGCAATGATCTAGAGCCTGAAAAAAAAAAAAAAAAAAGAAAAGACCTGTTTTAAAAGCCACATCTGCAGGTACACGGTCTATGTATCAGTAAGCATGCCTTGGCCATGGAGAAGCAAGAGGACCCAATGATAATCTGGCAGTTGATGACCCTTTTCATATTCTGCAATCCTACACAGCAAACAAGTGCAAGTAGGAATATCCAGCTTCCTTAGCTTGTTATCTTAAACAGATTGTGCTCTGTCAGAATTATCAAAGCACTCAGGGCTGCGTGCAGCCCAGCCCCCGGAAATACCAAGCCAAGCGGATACAAGGGGTGTATTGGGAAATAAAAAAAAAAAAAAAAGATGCCTTACACTATTTTTCTCCTATTTCCTTTAAACAAACATGGACCAGAGAACATAGTTCCAATTTTATATACATCCTCCTGTAAATAAATGAGAAGCCAATGTGTTCTTATGCAATATCCATCGTATGAAATAGCTTTCCAGGCCAACTTTCAGGCCTTATCGGTTTAGCAGAACCGTTTGACATACTTGGGACATGTGTTCTGGCTGAAGTTTGTCATGGGACGCTGATACTTTACTCTGTCCCAATGTGTAAAATACTCTCCCTACATCTGACACTCCATCAATGACATCCTCTCGATGACAGGTATTTGTCCAGTTGCCCTGGTTAAAAAAAGTCCCATCTTTCAACACATCTCTTTGGTAAACTCACTGGGAAGACTAAATGTTCAAAATCTATATTGTTCACTCAGGAAAAAAAGCCACCAAAAATAACCATGTAAACTGGCCAGGAGATTTGAGACCCACAGCCTAGTTCTGATTCACTCTTGCTTTGCTGAGTGATTCTGGACCTTCTGGGTGTTTCCCCATCTGCAGAATATGCATAAGCGAACAACTTCCTTCACAAATCCCTTGGAGATTGGGGTATGAAAAAAAAAGGATAAGAACTCTGCTATTATTTTTTTTTGCACTGAACTTTCCTGTTTTCCTTGATCTGAAATATCTTTCATTCACAAGTCATTATGTGATATGACTTGGAGGGGAGCAGTGTCTGAGCCTGTCTGTAGGATACAGCCCCAAGGCACATTATCAGAAATCCGCTTGTAAAAGAAAAAACAGCTTCTAAGGGGATATAAGTACAACAGAGAGATGTACTTTGTTAACAGAAAGGCACTGACTTGCAGCTGAGAAATTCTGCTGGAACTGATCACAATATTACCAGGAAGGTTATATTCAGTGCGGACAATTTTTTATCCCCTTTGAAAAAATGAAACCATGCAGTGCTTCATATTGGCAACTGGTGGATGCTCAGTATTTCAGAAGAACTGGCCTAAAGTTTTAAATCAACACATCGGGAAGTGAAGGATGGTCTTGTGGTTGGAAAACTGAACTCAAGAGACTTGGTTCCAAATCCCATTAGGTTACAGGTTGTCGGCAGGACCTCAGCAGTTTACCTTTGGTTTGGCACTGAAAGCTCTTGGACACAGATTCTCCTTCCACAGGGCAGTTTACAGCAATGGGCTTTAATTTCATGTGGCTCTCCATGCACACTACTTTAATTTTAAATTTGCAAGCAAGAGACCTATGTGAGCACTAATATTCTTGAGGAAAAATATCTATCTACTATGTTTCCATAATGTACATCAAAATGCCTAAATGTCTCTATTTCTGTCGTGCCTGCAAAGATGAGGAGTAATAGTAAGATATTGAATAATATGATTCATATTCCTGTTATTAAAAATAATCAAATATAGGGCTAGCCAAGAAGGGAAATGAGTGTAACTATGAAATTAATCAGTGAAGCTTCTGAAGTAAATGATAAGTTACTGCAGAACAGCACTGAGGCAGGTTTAGGAGTACCTTCCACAAACCTTTATATGAAAAAATGCATGCTTCCTGGTAACATTTTATTTTCTAAACATTTTTACTATATATAGAAAAGAAAAACACACTACACTTTTAACAAACTTTTCTGGGAAAAAATTCATATTAGTTCTCATTTCCAGCAAAAACCCACCTAAAAACTGAGGTTTAGAAAACATTCACTCTTCTTACTACCAAGCAGTTAAAAGAGTTTTCCATCCTAAAGGATTTATGCCACAGGGACAAAATTATCCTTCATATAACCCCAATAAAATCACTAGATTCACAGATAAATTTGTCTTCACCTTCCCACAATGCTTCTGCTTGCCAAAGAAGTCTGGTTTCCCTAAAGACTGTTGAACAGCTTCTCCCCTGGGCCTACAATATTTTTACTGGACACAGTCACAAATGCCCATTTCTCCCTCTCTGCATGAAACTTCTTCCCCTCGCCTGGCCCAACATGCTGGCTGCCGTTGCTTGTCCCCAACAGACTCCTCACATCATTTTCCACCCAGGATACTACACAAAGGCCAATGAGAAACCAAACTCTGCCAAAACGCGTAGTGCTAAATTCTTCCCCCCGCGCAAGCCTGAGTAAATAGATTTCCTATCAGGAACCACGCTGGGACATGGGCACAGGCTCCTCTCCTTGAACCCAGAGTGGTGGCTGCTACGAGAGCCGCACCTGCGAGTCCCATCAGCACCCTGGGGCACGCAAAACAAATGCCTGTTTTATTGTACTTGGCTGTGCAGGTTTGATACGGCTGCAGTTATTAGACACCAGCTTGCAGTCTCCTGCTCTTTGCAGAAAAAAAAACACTTCGGTGCCACACATCTCTGCAGAAGTGTCAATTCAAGGGGGGCTGAAAGCTCAAGGCAAAGAAATGCCAGAGCACAGGGCTCCTGAGCACAGAGCAGTTCCTTATTGTAACACAGCCAAACTGCAGTAATTTCAGGCTTGCTACAACCATGCAAAGGAGGTGAGATTTGCCATTAATAGTACAGGTCTATGAGACCACTGCCGGCATCACAAAAACTTGTGGCTAGGGCAGACCAGGGCTCTGCTTCCTTCTTGAAAGCCACATCTTGGGGCTGATGATCCCCACATTTGGGGGTCTCACATCTGCCTGCCATGGCAAAGCACTCATTGGGGTTTTAGCAGTGTTTTTAGCTGACATCAGTCCTTCCCTTTAAAGGCATCATTTCCCATCACTGCAATATCTCAGTTCTGAAACAAAATTACAATAACCCTCATATAAAGGCCCACGCGTGGGCTGGTTTTTTCAGTCCTCCTCCTGAGGAAGGAAGGTCAACTGGAGCCAAAAACTCAGTCCCAACAGAGCCCTCACATGCCACTAAGCCACACAGTGAATACACACGGGCTAACATCAGAGCTGCAATCCAGCAAAGGATGTGGCAGTCAAAAGGGAAGCTTTTCTATGGACTCTACACAAGACAGCTATTCAGACCCAACGCATTCAGGAAAGCCAAAGGGGAACTGAGTCTTGCTTTGAGGCTATTACTGAAAAAAAGAGTCATGTCTGCTTGCGAACCTGGTGATCAGACCTGGTTTGCCTCACCTACAGCACAAGTGGGACTAAGCTAGTTGCTATAAAGGTAGTTTAGGAGCATCCAAACCAGCCCTGATCCCACCACCGTGACTGAAGGTGGCCTGCAAGGAGGGCTTGCAATGACTCCAATGATGGCTGTCTGGTAGTCAGGTACTGCAGATCCATCCCTGCTCCTGACTGCTCCGTCCAGAAAACACAGACCTGTCCTCAAAGATACTGGAAGCAATCAGGCTCAAAATGTGTCAGTAGCTGAACCAAAGGACACTCCACTGAAGTACATGAGCTACATGCAGACTTAACAGGCACAACAGAAGCCGTAGAAAGCTTACGTCTGCAGCCAAACATTTTTCCAGGTCCCAATTATTGGGGGCTGATCCAACACCTCTGAACACACCTGGAAATATGGGAGTTTTAAAGAACAGCCCAAATCGGGAGCATAGGGCACCCCTAGGTCCTGGTCAGGTCTCAGCTGTCTCAGCCAGGAACAGCCACACTCCCAGAGCCCAGGCACTCCCCACTGCAAGGCCAGTGAAATAAAACATACAGGGCAAGAAAGGGAAGGCAATCTGGTGTGACAGTACACTCCAAAATCTAACACTGTCTTACAGTTTTCCAATATCAGATTATATATATACAGACTATATACATACATGGATTTATAGACTTATATAATAACGTGCTGGATTTCAAAATACTCATTATCTGCAAAGCAATGATATAAAATGTATTTATAGAAGATAATTTAAGTCATTTCAAAAGAGTACAAAACTGTCATAATACATTCAGCTTGTGACTTCAGCCCTTGTGGATGGGCCCATATGCGGCCTAATGGACAGGTAGATGGCAAGACATCTTCATCAGAGATGAACCTCTGTATAGTACCAAAACCTCCAGGAATTGCTCTACTCTCTGCCCAGATACAGGCACTGCTTTGTTGTGTGGGGCTTTTTGGCTACTCTGGACTCCTCTCCCACACAGTCAAATCCAACGCTCATTTCTCAAAGAAGATTTGCAGGTTGAAAGTGGTTCCTTGAACAATCCCAGCCCAAGTAGCATCTTCCCTTTGCTCTCTTGTTAAAGAAGGTGAAGCTGGGACTACTGCTCATTACTCTACATCCAGCCAAGATTTGGCACAGTAATAAATCTCTGCAGCCATGGAGCTTTCTCTGGGCAACAAGATGAAAATGCCACCACAGGAGCGAGTCAGTCTCAAGAATAACACCCTGTTACGGAGGCTCTCAAATAAACAACCAACCACCAAAAATTTAAAATTTATTATTAATATAATTCACTAGCTCTCTGTAAATTACAGGTTGGAATGTCTGTAAGAGGAGACCAGAACAACTTCCTAGGGTTTAACGATAACCCAAAACACAGAACAAAGCACAACTCTCTAGGGTTTAACAGCAGCTCAAAACGCTCTATCACTCACCTGACAAGTGAGGGCTCTCAACCTCAAGGACCTGCTCAGGGCAGCATCCTGACCCAAGGCAACAAGTTTCCTTGGGCAGCGTCCCGACCCAAGGGGAGAGCCCCCGACCGCAGCTGCTGCTCCAGAGGACGAGCTCCAAATGCCCCCCCAGGGGACTCCGTTTATACCCAGGCCCATCCTGACCTGCAGTCAGTAGTGGCTCCCATTGGCCCAAGGCCCCAGTTACCACGAGGCCCTGAGAACAAAGGCAGCCAGGACCTGCTACCCTTCAGCAGCCAAGAAGCTCAGTTTTCACTGGGTGGGTGCACCTGCCACACCCCCATAGGCTCCCACATCATTTCTAACTTACAATATCTTGCTGGGAGAGACAGAAGGAAAAGGTAGATGCAAGTACCACTTGCATCTCAGGGGTAGTCTTTGCCCTCTGTAGCAACTGCAAATGAGGCTATGAGGGATGCCTCATCATTATGAGAGAGCAGCACTAGGGCTTAAGCTCAGGAGAGGTGGATTTTTCTCCACACCATCCTGCTGTGGTGTTGCTTTAGGAAGGAAGGAAAGAAAGCAGAAATTC
Organism: Athene cunicularia; assembly: GCF_003259725.1. NCBI lineage: Eukaryota > Metazoa > Chordata > Aves > Strigiformes > Strigidae > Athene > Athene cunicularia. The sequence continues at coordinate 76,269,215 of NW_020799092.1, forward strand.
TCAATTGCTCAATTGAACGTGGATCTTTGAAATCCTGAACCTTAAAAGCTCAGAAGTCAAGCGGTGAACAGAAAGAATCAAAATGGTATTTCTTTGCCCAAACTTTAAGTTTCCTGATGAGTTCTCTGTGAACTAAAATTCATTATTCTTTCCTTTTTTCTTCTTAAACAGAGAATCCCTAAAGAATGAAGACAGAGCTCCAAGGTTTGCACTCACTGACACAGCAGCAAAGCTGCACAGACAGAATATGCATGAGAAGAGACATTTAGAGGTGATTCTTACCAAGCATTGAAATCCCTTTTTAAAAGAACCCCGAAAGACTTTTCTGGAACACTTGCCCTGGACAATACCCAGTTCTTCTGGCATCGGGATGAAAAAAGCAAACTCTCACAAAGCAAGTCCATGCTGCAAGGCTGTGTCGGGCTGGCACACAGAAATCCACTCTGAAGCTGTACACTTAAAAATCACCATTCACCCCAAAACACTTCCTGAACTATAGCACTTAGTGTTTAAAGTACAACACAACCAGAACAGTGAAGACTAAGTGGCAGAATATGGAGATCCAAGAAAGACAGTCTGATCTTTTTCGCCACCTGAAATGTCATCTGAACCTAAATTTCCTAGCAAAAACTTTGTCACCTTGGTTCTGCTACTGGGCATATCTAGAGGAGCCACCACCAAAACCAAGTCCCCTGACCTGTGCCTATAAACCTGTGGGATTCACTTCAGAGGTGGCCTGAAGTCTTATGAGAGGCTGCAGACTGTTGGAAATACTCAGATGAAGTACAGGTTCAGATGGAACAGGCTGCCTAGAAAAGCTGGACAGTCTCCAGCTGTTAAGAGTCAACTGGATCAAGCCCTGAGCAACCTGGTGTGATCTCAGAATTGACCCTTATGTGAGCAGGAGGTCGGATGAGAGACCTCCTGTGGTCCCTTCCCGTTTTACTTATGATACTAATATGGAGGTTGGGATTCAGTTCTCAGGTGTGGATGTCTGAAGTTGGGCATCTAGTCTATGCCATGGAAAAAAAGAGATATTCCACCCTATTTTAAGGAAGACGAATTTTAAGGAAGAGGAAGAGGAATTAACCATGGGGAGTAGCTCTCTCTCCCTATTGACCACATAAACACAACCTGCTTAGGCTTGGACAACTAACCAAGACATCTACAGCAGGGGAGGGAATGCCACTCACAACACCAGTGGAAGACCAATCTCCAGTTTCCCCAGCTTGAGGGATTCACATCTCTGGGGATCTTCCTAATCACCATGAAGGCACTGCTATGGCAGCAGAATTCCATCCCTCTTCCCAAACTCAGATGCTGAGCATTGGAGATGAAGCCCATCTGGCAGCCTGGGAGGAATCAATGCTGGTCCCAGTCCGTCATCCGCAGATTACCTTTTTTTGTTTGGTTTGACTTGAACCCAGTGACTAAATCATGCAAAATACATGAACAGATTTGCTCTTTTCTGCATTGTACTGGGCTCATTATTTACGGGCAGATTTTGCCTTTCCTCACATCAATAACTGCCAATCACATGAGTAGCTCCTTTGAAGGAAGGATTTACATGAAAATCAGCCTAGCAGGGCCAAGAGCCTAAATAACCCTTCTGCCAGCCCAGGGGCAGTCTCGGCTCAGGTGCTTCATGAGGTACCACAAGTGCTACAGAAAGAAATGGATAATATGTGGCACCTCCTTGGACATGACGGAAGAGGAGGCTGGAACTCCTGACTTCTCCATTTGCTTTTGCTATTCAGTTACTTTGTGACTTAGCATTTGTTTATCTATTTTCTGTCTGTTTAGACCACAAACTCTTTGGGGTGGGAGCTGTCACTTATTATGAAGCTGAAGAAAGAAATAAAGACAGATAAAGGAGGATTCCTGGATGAAAAATAAAACCAAAGCAAACAATATCCTCAGCAAGGCTCTGCTCAGCTGATCATGACTGACAGTATCACAAGATGAGCTGGCAAGATAAAAACTCGAGTTTTATTCTTCAAAGTCCCACATTTCTATGTCAACAGTATCTTCTAAACAACTGACACTACTGATTCCCCAATGAAACATAACAACTGCAAGCTGAAAATCATCTGCCCATGCAAATGCTATGGATCTTTTCTTCTCCCTTCCCTCCCCCTTCTCTGTTCAAATATTTGTTCATCAGACTTCAGCACCAAAAGTTGGAAGCATGCCATGCTGCCCTTCTAATATTTTATACAGTACTGCATTTATTTGCAATTATATTCTCTCAGTAAAAAACATGCAGCTTCAATAAATCTTCCTCCAGTGAAATTTTATGTATTCTGGCTAGCTCTTTACTGCAGAATTTTTGTAATAAATTATTCTCACTTGCAACCTGACCTTTGTAATTTTCACAATAATAAAAAAAAAATGTATACTCTTTCTGCAGAAGTACCTTGACAATCTGTTCACCTTTCCTTTCTTCTGGGCTTTGCAGCAAGCAGATGTCAGTGAGGACAGCTGCTATACAAGCTCCCCAATACACTGACCTAGCATCTGGAATGATGACACCTGAGCCTTGGGTCTGAGGGCAATCTTTCATACTTCCTTACAGAAAACACACTTCTTTTCGACTGAACACCAACAAGGTATCTACACTGAAAGCCTCAATCCAAAGATGCCTTCTGATCTACCATTAGGTCCATATTAAAGCTTCAGGCTCACTGAAAGGTGTAACTCAGAGGATATTTAGGATGGTTTTTATAGCCCACCCATCACTGAGGCTTTACGTACCACTCCAATGTACCGCCCAGCCTGGGAGACACAAATAACCCATCTCCTATCATTTCCAGATAGGAATAGGCAGAAAAGAGGGGAGGAGGGAAGGACCAAGAGCTGGCAGCTCTAAAAGTAAAGATATTTGCATTTTGGGGTCTGAAGATCAAATATACTCATAGTATGCACACATGCTTCTAGATTTGCACTCAGAGTCCATTTTTTAAAGCATGAATTTAGGCGTTGATAAATATTGCATTTGCACCACAAAAAGCTATAGGTGGGCAAATGGAAGGTAACCACAAGGACTTCTTTGCCACAGCCTTGCTGCGTCTTTTGGCAAACTGGAGGAGGAAACATGATTTTTAAACTGTTCTGTGGAGCTAAGTTTTCAAAAGTGTATAATTTATTTAACTGTATAATAATAACTAATACTTCCTATAACTGTGTAATAATTTGTTTATGAATCCACCAGAAAAAGGCAGCTAGATGGAGTTGGGAAATGAAACATGTTTGCTGACCACCAGGCTTTCAGTCAGACCCACTGAAATTACAAAGCAGATCAAACCACTTTCGCTGCCTGGGGGTGTCTCCATGAAAAATATACTTTCTTCATTGCAAAGTTTAAGAAAATTAGATATATCCTCTTTCTAATTTCTTTCCTTCAAAGTTTCCCTCATTTTGTCTCAAATTTAAATAACAGCCAACTTAAACAAACAAGCCTTTCTAATACTACTTATTTTCTCCAATTTCAGTGTCCAATTCTTCTTTCTGAACCTTCTTTTCTCTAGAGAAATGCATTACTGATCGACTTTCTTTGTCCCTAAGATCTTGTCTTTGCAGTAAGAAGAGCCATGTATGCTATGATGACCCACCAGAATAAAATGTATTTCTTAGCTATACAGACTGTATAGGGAATGTTTTCTATGCCTGAGATGAAAGGCTGAAGCATGACTCAAATCATACTACCGACACAAATGTTCTCATTTTCGCTCTTCTAGAGCACTTTACTATGTGTCTCAAAACATTTTATAACAAAAGATGAGTTTTAGATGTAATAGATGGCAACCAGAGGCTTAGAAAATTGAAATAACTTAATAGAGGACATTTAAGATCAATTCTGGGAACAGCATTCAGAGTTTACTAATGCTGCCTTAGATCTTACTCTCTTCCAAAAAGCACAGCGACCCCCTCAAAAACAAAATAATAAGCTTAATCATTAGCTTGTTCCACGTTTGTTATTTCTGATACAGGAAAGGCCATTTCTCAGGGAAATCTTGGGTTAATTTGTTACACGGATCTTCTATGTCATGTTTTCTTTGGCAAACGATCAGTGAGCTCATTAATTTCTATATCTAACTTAGTTTCCGTTTCAAAGTACTATAAAAGAGAAACAACCAGATGCTCCTGCCAAAAAGTAAACATTAAACAGAATGATAATATAAATGGTGCCTTTCTAAATTGATTCAGATACAACAGATCACAAAAGGCCATCTTAAAACCAAATGCTCTTAAAATAAAAGATGAAGACTTCCTTACCCCCTGCTTCAAGTAAGTATTTAAGGTAATGAGAGCTAGGAAATCAATGAGCGAATATTGAATTGCTATCTAGCCAGGGTTCAGACAGATTCTGGTAAACAAACATGAGCCTAAAAATAAATGTGTAGGGGAAATTTTTTCAGGAAATTACACATTTAAAATCAGAGAGGGGGGAAAAAAGAGTGGAAAGACATATTGTAAAGGTAACTCAAGTGGAAGAGATCGCACTTGAAGTTTTTTCATCTATTGGAAAATCATCTATGCTTAGATCAGTATCCAGTATAATAACAGACACATCACTGTCCGTGCTGAATCTATGGGCTACATGCCATGCCCTTGGCTCACATCTGCACACTCATCTACAGTTGGGGCTTAAGACACTAGAGAGGGGAATTCAACTCTCAAGAAAAGCCAACGTGAATGCAACTTACTGCAAGAGAAGATTTCTAAATATCACTAATGCCTCTTGCTCCAAGACCTGCTTAAATTTTCCTTTTGCTTTATTTTACATAACTGACGATTCCATAGAGGGGCTTTGGTGTTTTAAAGAACCTGCATACATGTTACTAGAGGAGAAAAATCTAAGTTTTGTAACAACACCTACTACCAATATTCTTAGTTTTACAAAATTTTTCACTAAGCTGAGAGTTTAGTCACCCCAGAGTTGTGCCACACATTCACAACTTCGCTAGTGCCAGAGTAAATTGCTGTTCTCCTGGGTTTGTGGCCATATATCTCCAACAGAGCAAAACAATTACTGTTGGTGTTTCCAAATATTGTCATATGTGATGCACTTTTGGTACATACAAAGACACGGACCAGAATTTATCTTATGATCCCCCTGCAGGGTATACAGGAGGTTTACTACTCCCAGCACTGCTTCTTTGCCCAGCTTTGTATACATCTCAATGGCAGCATGATGACATTACTGAAAAAAGCCATGCCAAAGCACAAAGTTTTTCATTTCATTTGGAAAGAGATGAGATCTGATAAACTGCAGCAACAAATTCCGTGCTTTTAATTCACATCCTGGGAAAATCCAGTATGCGATGATCATGACTCCAAGAAGGATTTTCTACAGCAGACACGAGGCATGAACTAGACGGTGCATTCGATGGGGAGCCAGTGCAAAAGGCAGAAGCAGAGACAAAACGTTCACAGGCTCCCATTGCTAACTAGGAAACCTGCTGGTCAGTATTGCTAGTGTGCACAAAATTATGTCCTTTTTTAGTGAAAAATCATGCAAAGCAGTGTCCTAAAGCTGCTAAATGACTTTTAACTGTGAATTTTGACAGAAGCTCCCATAGTTTACAGCAGAGAGTACCAAGTTTTGTACCAAGTTTTCCACCTCTGACAGTACTGAAAGCACATGACTCTCAGTTCACCATATGCACAGCCAAGTACACAACCATGAACTACACATGTCCATCCTGACACTGCTGCCAGGGAACGGTAAAGAACCATCAGACTGTTTTTCTTCAGTAACCAAAGGGGAGCTGCACTAAGAGTGGTCCAAGCTTCCACATCACTTCAGAGGGCACTAGCCGGGGTAGCACAGCCTCCTCTGTGCCCTTCATCTTCTCCTCTGAACACAAGAGACTTCCTGTCTATGCTTTATTTGAAGGAAGAGATCAGCTTCTGTTTCCAAACTCCTTGACTGCTGCATACTTGCAGCTCTGGTCTTTAAAAAACTGCTATTCTGCAGGCAATTTCAGAGAATCAGATAGAGAACAAAGAAACTACAGAACCAACAGTTAAAATGTAGAAGGAGAAAACATTATAATGAATAATATTAGACTGGCCCTAAATTCAGAACTGGTGTCTCCTCAGCCTATAAAAAGTCCATTACCATGTGTTTCTTTCTGAGATGGGAGACATGCAGTGTAACCCTTTCCATGACAAGATAAACAAAGCAATAGGCTTCAGAAAACATCTGCTTTATATCCAAGCTTTTCTACAAAGTGTATTTTCTTGAAAGTTGAAAAAGACTATTTTCATGCCTTTAAGACATCTATATCCTGTTACAGACAAGTTGCATAGGCCTTTAAATAGCAGCAGTGGATGAAGTTTTCTTTCCAATAAAAAGGGGGATCCTGTGTGAGCAGACATTTATTTTGCTCATATATGAGAAGGGCAGGTGACTACATGATGCCTAAGCACAGAGTAATGTAGCTTAGCAAAGGGAATCAGGTGATTTTACAAGAAGATGGAGTCAATTAATTTAGAAGTTGCTCAACTGTTCCAGTAACGACGCAGATGGATACTGAAAATGCAGTAAACTGAAGTTGTCATTTCAAAGTTTTACTTCCAGCTTTGCTTTTTCACTATATGCAATACAACTATATGAGCCCAAATGAGGGCAACTGGGAGAAAGAACCAGGATAAGCCACCAACAAACACAAAACTGACTTACGCCTTGTCTGACAGTCCCATGGAGGTCCACCCCTATGGCTGGAGCATTTACCCAGGGCAAGGCATGGGGCAGCTCACACAGGCACTGCCAAAAACCCTGATCTGGTGCAGAAGTGACTGCAGTCTCCCAAGGAGTGAGTAGAAACACTGGCCAAGCACAGTATTGCTTAAAAAAAAAAAAAAAAGTGTCAAGAAAACTAAATGGAAGACATTAAAGAGAAAGAAGAAAGATAACAGGATAAATTGTTTGCAGGACACGAGCCCAGTTTAGTTGCCTGATTTTTGTTTTGGCAGCTGCACGTCCCAGGGATGCCTATTTAGGGACAGATCTTACTTAAAGCTTCCGCAATGTTGTGTATAGAAGAAAGGGGAACAAAAACATGTCCCATGGACACATACTTAATTAGAAACTCAGAGGAAGTGAGCCACTTGTGCAGCTCCCAAGCTCATGTTGTTTGGTTTTCGTTTCTTTTTGATTGGACTCATCATTTGATTTTTTTAGGTAAAGAAACACCATAAACAATTTCACTTCCTTTGTGTTTTGGTTTTTTTTTTTTTCTTCCAAGAAAGCGGTAAAAACAAACTGCAAAACTATTAAATATTAAAAATGTAATCAAAGAGATTTTGGTCCAGGAGGAGATGGCTGCTGGTGAAAGGCACACCGGACAGGAGGTAACTCAGCCTTATACCTCCACATCCCTGAGTCAGATGAGCAATGCTGGGGAAGCACTCTCTGTTGGCTGTTTACTGGTAGCACCCAGACCCTGTTGTGGGGACATCTCCCTCACCCATCCTTGGCTTCCTCGCTGGCACCACCAGGGACATTGCCATCCATGGGTGGGTGACACTTCCTGATGAGAAGGGCACCAAGGTCATGTAAGAAATATCTTTTAGATATGCTCCGAAGTTGCCACACCTCCTAAATTGATGTGTCACCCCCTTCAAGACCTGTAGTTACTGAGGTCAAGGACAGCTGAGGACAGGAACACTTCTCTCCAGGCAGTTCAGTCCCCATGAAAAGGTCCACCAACCTGCCATCACATGGCAGTCATACTCCTGATCTTCCCCTCCACACTGTCTATTTACATTTCTGGTCCCTCACCAGGCTGACCCTAAAGTCATCCCTTCTTTGGGGACACCAACCCCAACAGCTACTGGGCTATGATGTGTCACCAAACCACTAACAACCTCCACAAACTTGAAAACATTGTAGTCAGTGACTTAAGCTCAGATCTTCAATTAGTTATGAACTTCAGTGGTCTTATCACACTCAGTGAAAGTGCTTCTGGGCAGAAAACAGCTTCTCCAAGCTCAACTCACCCAGACATAGGATGCAGAGTTCGCACTCAGGGACTGTTTTTAAGATCAAAGCAGCAACGGAGTCAGAGGGAGTTTGAGCCATACATTGTTTGCCTCATATACTCTTACGTAGAATTATGTAATGCCCTGAAGTGGTGTAATTATGGAGTCCAACCATGAATTTTTGTGGTTGAAGTGAAAGTATGCTTAATGGTGTCATTACATCCAAAAAAGAGATCCCATGACTAATTACATCCACAGGGCGGCAAGCAGCAAAAAGCTTCCTAGCGTAATATTAGGAATGAATTATGTGTCTGGTAGTTTTCCTCCTTATTCAAAGCACAACAGTGTAAAATACTACTGACAGAACCAACATCTCCCTGTGCCTTACACAGCGCCAGGATTAAAAACAACAAGCCCATAAACAGCAAAATCTTTTGAAAAACAGCTGAGGCCAACTGGCCTGCATGCTGCACAGGAATGATCGCATTTCACCCCAAATGAGAGTAGAGATACGGCACTGTCGGGGTGTGAAGATTGTGATCGGCCATCATGGTGCCACACAAGCGTGTTTATGGGTAACCGATGCAGGCTTCAGCCATGCACCATGTGCCTCCTACCTGTTCAGCTTTGCTGTTTGCCATGTATCTCTCTGTAGTTGATTGAGGCCATAGGTGAAGACCTTGGCAATGCTTGCCCAGGGCCAAGTCCAACCTGGACTAGCCAGTGTTATACTGGCTACCAGTCCCTCCAGATAACAGTTGTAGGAGGATGATCTTGACTGGTCAACTAGAGCCACATCATAGTGACCTAAATCTAACTTCTGTCAAGCACCCACACTAACTTCCCATCACTTCAAAACAAACAACAGGAGAAGTTGGCTCCAATCCACCTCTTTCTGCCAACCTTTCCTATCTCGTGTCACCCATTAACTCAGGGCAGACAGGGATTTGGCCTTAGCTTGCCCAGAGGCCATCTCCTCCAGGCCCATCAGTGAAACATTTGAAAAGACAGAACTACCCAAAACACTGGCCTGAAGCCAAGGAAGTGTTAAAGTATTCCCCAAATCCATTTGTCTTACTGCCTGAGACGAGTTTATTCCTAGACTGCTGTGGCACCCTGAGATTTATGGGCAATGGGCTCAGTCCCTCCCACACAGAGGGAGAACGATTAACACCCCCCTGTTCCCTGATCCTGCTTCCCTCTGCTTTTGGCTTGTTCTTCTTCACTTTCCTTTTTTATCCTCCTGTTATAGCAATAGTGAAGTATAACCAACATTTGTCTTTTTTTCCAGACAGCCTTTAAGAGAGAAGCAAGTCCCTCTACGATGGACACTTGCTGTCCCCAGCTCCAGCCCCAGGCTCCATCATTCCCCTCAGTAGGCAGAGATCTGCTGCAGTTATTAAACTGAAATCTGCTGAGTTACACCAGGAAATGCTAACATGACTCCAGCAAAGCTCATAAAACTGGAAATCTTTAATGCCTAGCAGAAAGCCCGAGTGATTTTCTACTACACCTTTGCTAGCCAGTCCCACCTCTCGTCCAAATTGCTTTTACAAGCTCCACTTAACGTTCACAGCCTCCACTCCCCACGATGCTACACAGCTCAAATAACCCCCTTGGCCTTCCATGTTGAGAAGGATATTGAACTGCCCATGGTCAGGCCCAGAAAACGCTCTTGCGTTCTGGGGAGACCGAGCACATTTTCAGAGGAGCTGTCTGAAGAACAAGTGGGTCCAGTAAGTGAAGAAAAGCATCTTGAAGAATAGAGGGTTAGATGAAAACTGAGAGCTTCTCAACTGATGACTACAGATCAGGGCTGTTTTGCTGAGAAGCATTTTTACTAATAAGCAAGCTGAATATTGATTTTTTTTTTTTTTTTCTCCTCTCAGTAGGAGCAAGGGGTGCTCCTCTTTAGGCCTCCAGAGAATTAGTTGGGAAATGTGAAAAAACTTCCCCCAGGGACAGGAAGAAATCTTTCCAATTCAGGACACTCTGCTCCTCACTGTGCTGGAGATTCATTATGCTGATGCCACACAAGCACAGCACAGCCCAGGTGGGAGGACAGGACACATACACTTTGGGGGAACAAGGCAAGACAGGGTTTGGGATTCAAAATGTGCAGGAAAAAATGCAGGTGCAGTGGAAAGGGAAGAAAATTTTCAAAACAATTTTTTTCCCCGCCATGTTTTCCTGCTGATTTCAATCACAAGTAAATGCACAACCTTGATCTCTTTCCAATCACAAAGAATTTTTTTAAGGTTTAACTATTCGGTGCCCACACTGTGCTTTGAGATTTTTAAATAGAACAAGTTTCAAAACTCCAAAAATAAAGCATCATAGTAAATACTTTTGCTTTTTGAAAACACTAGCTGCGTATCTCTTCACATCAGCTATGAAGCAACAAGAGGAGATAATAAAAGCAGACATAAAGAAGGCAGACAAGAACATACATGTTGAATATTTTGGGGCACTCGGCTGAGAATGTGCATATGGTTAAACAGCCAAATGAACTGATTGCATTTCCAAAATGTGAAAATTCAGTTTGTGGATACTGATTTCCAGGTAAGCCTGGTTCACTTCATTCCCTAGTGTTCAGCTGCCTTTGAAGGTCTTTAAGACCCTGGCCAGAAAACATCCTCTTCCTTTAGTGCCTTTTTGACCACATGTTATTTAATTAATCTGAGAGCAAATTAGCAATGCACTGACTCCAAAGAGATGCTCCAGGCTTCATTGAGAGCCTCCTCCATTTTGCCTCCAATATTGCTTTCCTGGGCACATTTTAACAACGACATAGCAGGGCACAGAAGATTGCATTTCCATCAAGGAGGAAACTTCCACCTTTGGTATAGGAAGCTCTGAACTTATTAAAAAATTTGGGGTAAATTTAGTTCGTGTCTCTCCTCCATGCCAAGCTCCAAAGTCTCTGTCTGCACCAAGAGTCAGGAGTCTGGGAGCTGAAAACGGGCAGGAGTGTTGGGGGAGCAGCTGACAGATCCTGGCAGGCTCGGCGGTGGGGGCTGGAAAGCCTGCATGGCTCTGCTGATAGGGTGTCAGTAAAATGCTGTGACATTAAGCAGCATGCTGGTCTGCAGGGTGGCAGCTGGAGGCCAGCTTGAGGGCTAGGGGCTTGAGAAGTGGTGATCAAAACAAGTCAGAAAACTCAGCATCCTTCAGCTACGTGAAGTTTCCAAGGAATCAAGAAATGCCAGGTCTGGGCTTGTTGAAAAATTGGTAAATCCCATCACCTGTGGCCTCAATGGAGTCAGTGTTCCCCTCAGCTCACAGCAGGGCTCCTCTACCTCTTCCCAGCTCATCCAGGCTCCAACCCGAAGGTCCTGCCCCATAGCAGGTATGGTGCCACGTTGCGAGTCGCTTATTCTTCACCCCTATCTGTGTCTCCCATCTGCCTTTGAGACGCCCACATCTACCCTAACTTAGACATCACTGTCCACATCATAAGCCCATCCCCACAACACAAGGGGAGGGAACCAAGAGATAAAAGTTTATTCACCTCCTGAGTTTTGAGCCTTCAGTGGGATTTGTTACTAATCACAGAGTATATATTTTGGTTGGGAGGAACCCCTGGAGCTCTCTACCCACCACACAAAGCACATCTAACTAGACCATGCAGCACAGGGCCATGTCCAGACAAATTTTGAAGATTGCCAAGGTGGAGATCCCTCAGACACTCTGGGCAACCTCCACCAGCATCTGATCACATTCATGGTAAAAAAGATTTTCCTACATCTAACTGGAGATTCCCATGTTGCAATTTGTGCCTGTTGCTTTTAGTCCTGTCACTACACACCTCCGAGCAGAGTCAAGCCCCATCTTCTCTACACCCTCCCATTAGGGAGGGTGCTCACAGACAGCAGAAAGGTCTCCCTTGAGTCATCTATTCTCCAAGCTGAACAAAACCAGTCTTCTCAACTTCTCCTGGTGCACCATGTGCTCCAGCCCCACGCCACCTTAGTGGCCTCTGTGTAAATCAGTGTTTTAGGGGACATGGACATCTGGGGAGTGTCTGTTGTTTTCCCTACGGCAACCCTAGGGCACAGATGTACACCCAGAAGTGAGGGACTTACTGCCTGGGGAGCTACAGCTGAGCTGCAGTAACCAGCTGTGTGTGCTCACTTCTTCTCCCACAATGGGAAGTGAAACCAGCCAGAAAAATCCTGAAGAGACCATATAGCTGACAACAGTGAGTTGCTAAACTATGGTAACACAGCCATTTCTGGTCACAAGACTGAGGCTGCAACTTTTTTTTTTTTTTTTGTCTTAAACCAGACACATCACTAGACCTCTGAAACAAGGACCAATCTGGGCAAATCTTCCCCCAAAAGCCTTTTTTTTTTTTTTATTTCCTGTAATCTTCGGTCTATCTGCTTTTGAAGTGAATTATTTTTCTGCTCCTTCTCCAGGGTCTACAGTTGGGTAGTAAATGTTGAAAACTAGCACTGACTGTGTGCCAGGCAACTTTAAAAATGCAATCAGATAAAAGATCTCCTCTGCTCAGAAAGGAAGGCTTCAGAGAGAGCAACCTGTGGCTACAGACCCTTCTTCACTTACTAGAATTCAGAACAGCTGCAGCATCTCTTTAAAGCCTTTTAGGCTTTCAATGCAAGTTCACGTGGCGCGTTAGGGATGTCAGTACTTGCTGTGTTGGGAGGACAGAATGGAAGTTGATGGTGTTGCTCTCCAGAAACTAATGCATCTTCATTTGCAGCACAAATGATAAAGGGATGCCATTATTTGGAATGAATATTTTTTAAGAGCATGGTTAGCACCAAGTAATTATTTGGAGATATCAGTTGTTTTAATACAACAAGCATGACAGAGTGGCTGTTGTTCATATAAGGAGAAAGAAGGGTGAGACAACTGCACTGTGTAATTACAGCAGCAGAGCTAGGCTTTTTCTTTTGATGAAAAGCTCCACAGTAATTCCAAAATGTTCTCAGTTGGTTATTATTTATTACTGGCATTAGTGCAATCTTTTCTTAATGATTAGAAAAAAGATGTGAGAATAATTCACAACATCCACTTAGTCTTTTATGTGTGACCATTAAAGTGTCTGAACACTGATTTCTTTTTTCTTCTCTCAAGTTTTTATATACAAACATATCTGAACGTGCTGGATGGAGGCATTGAGGAGACCAGGGGAGTATCTGGCTCAAAAGTTATACTGGAGCAACAAAAGTCCTTTTCTTAGTCTGGGAAATGTTTAGAAAACAAAAGATAATATTCATTCTAAGAATAAATTTCACTTGATCTTGCTATTCTCCGACATATGACTCGGGTCCTTGACTCTGAGACCATACATAAGGATCACCACAGGGCTGAACCTAGGACTTCTTGTATGTGGAATGTTAGAAGGAACAGGTACTTTATTTTTCACTTTGCTGTTACTTTCTTTGGCTAGCTGTTCAGACAGGCTTTATTGGGCTGGTTACTAACATTCAGTTTCCTTACTAAAGGCATTCCCCCCAGCCCAGATCTCCTCCAAAGCTGCTGTAAATGGATTTAATTCAGACCACGATGTTGAGGCCTGTGTAATGAGCCAAAGATTTTAGGAAACAGAAGTTTTACAAAGCTTGGGGAGTTTAGTTCAATGGCACACTCGCTCCTAGATCAAGGCCATCTTAAAAACGTGCTATTCTCAAGCACTTGTTTCTATCCCCTTGCTCTCTCTTCCACGCTGGTCCAGCAGTGGTGTGAACTGACTGCTCGTTACTACAAAGATTCGGCTCTTTTTCAGGAGGTAGTGTTTAAGTTTTAGTTCTGCCTTGTGTCAGCCAGAAAAGCGGTCATCAAATACACATTTGCCGATTTCTCTGTGCATCCTGTGCAATCTACATAATTATTTTTTTTTCTTTGTCTGGAATTCCTTTGGTCCATTCCTTCTTTTGGTTTTGCATTGTTTCCTAAGAAAGAACAACGGGATACAGTTTATTTCCCTCCTGTAATTTTCAGTCTGTTGGAAATGACTTACACAGTGCTAATCCCTTGCTAAATTCCCATTAAAAAACCTAAGGATGCTCTGAGCAGGAGCAAATTTTACTTTTCTAAGCTCATGCTGGGTTGTAAAAGTCCCATCTCCATTTTGCTTTACATAAAGCTATTGAGTTTTGCTATATGCTTCTTTCTTTTTTACAATATGTCACCATCAAGTCCTATATAATTAATAAACTCTTATCCTCAGTTAATAAAGAATAAGGGTACACAGATTTATAGGTGGCTGGGTGTATGCTTCACTAATTCTGGCTTTGGCAATCGTTTTGCTCCTGCAAGCTGCGATCCCTGCGATACTGTCACAGCTCATAAATACAAGAGACGAGACTTCTTGTTGACCCACTCTTTGTGACATGCTGCCAGTGCTTTGTGCCATTGCTTCTCCCCATTACTTTGATGTATATTCCTCATTATTTCATAAGTAACACAAAAATTAAACTGAATCTGAGACAACAGGGAAATCAATCTTCTCCAGAGAATCATTCCAGTTAAAAAATTCAATAAATCTTTAATCCATTCAGACTCTGTATGAAAAAAAATTATAGCAAGAATGCACTTAAAGAGAAGGCAGAAAAAATATATTCCAAATGGCCAACATCTACGCTGCAATAATATTCTTCTTAATACATTCAGACAAGTGTTTTCAGGAAGACAGATGATGTCTAAATGTTCTTTCTTGATAATTTCTTGTGTGCTTTCAATTTTCTGGAGATAATTAGTCATTGTAACAGGAGCATTTAGACTTTTAAACACATATTTTTTCACTAAAAAATAATTCAGTCAGGCTGGTAATGTGATAACCCTTCTCTGATTAATTAAATTTTCAGCATGAGGTATTCTATAAAAGTACATCCAGAGGCAGAGTGTAACACCAAGCAGTCTTGTAGCTAATGCTGGGTCTTTGCAGATTTAAATGCTGTTCTTGAGGCTGCCACACTTTGTGATTCTTGAGCTAAAATTTTCAAATTTGTTTAATGAGAAACCCACATTCAGCCCTACATACCCACACAAATGCCAGTTATCAATGAGCCTCATTCCAGGAGCACACGTTTGACAATCCAATCCCTTTTAAAGAGCCAGGAGTGAAACAAAGACGGCATCTAACTTGATCAATAATAGGCATGATATCAGACCCTATTCCTCTCCTTAATTTAAAAGTTAATTCAGGAACCCCTGAGAATTCAGCTGGAGTAAGGGCATCTCATGAGCTGACAGCAGAACGTGGGATAATTTGTTTATATCCACAAAGAGAAGCTTGCGTGTCCATGGGATTAAGTGATAGTTGAGCAGGGGTTTTAAGGACAACCATCATGCCCTCGAGACAATGAATGCTGAAGGTGCTGACCCAACGGCAGCTGCAAGACACATCTACCACGTGCAAAGCTATGTCCTATCTCAACCCCTGAGCTCACATTGTATTCAGAGGAGAAGGCACCTACTTGACCAATCCCAACTACCTCTCTTGGGGTGGAAAACCCAACCCATGAGGGACTTGCTGCCTCTGACCTTCCCCAAAGGGAACTCAAGATGACTAGTTCTCATGTAGGTATCTCATCCTAAGTCTCTAGAGGTTCCCAAACCATCCCAGTAGGGCCAGAGCTAACGCAAAACTGTCCGATTAGAGAGTTGTAACACCCTCTTTTGTAGTTTCACACCCCTCGGGGCAGGAATTGAAGTTATTTGTATGAGTAGGTTCCATTTACACTGTGGTTCCCTATTCTTCCCAAGTGGGATGCAACGGGTTTAGGGGAAAAGAACAAACACACTTGTTGCCTTAGATCTCAAATATCCATAGTCACATAACCTCAGCGTTTCTGTGCACATTTTCATGACTGCCACCAGCCCAGTTCCAAAGCATCCCAAAGGATACGTGGATTGGCTTTTAGCATTGTTTTTCAGGGGCAATTGAGGCTGACAAGCTATGTCTGTGTCAGGAAGACCGAGGAGTACCAGTGGCATGAAGCAGCAGTGCCACAGGCTGGGGAACATTCCCAGGATGCAGTCTGGATGACTATTTTTCCATCTTTTGCAGCATCTACAGTATCTTTCATGGAAACTTTTCAGCTATAGAGAGACCTTTATCTTTCCTGGCAAAGTTAGCACATTTTTTAAGAGTCCCCACCTGTTGCAATATGTGGGTATTTTCTCTCTTTTCACCTTGACAGCTGCAAACTATCACCCTCATTCCTGTTCCATTTATCCCACTGGGAGCCCTTAGATTAAGTAACTCTTAGATAAGAGTGGGAAATTAGTCATCATAAACACGTGGGCTCTGTAAGAACTCCAACTTTCAAACAGCAGAATAGCTTTTGCTGCAGTGCTAACACTGTGATGAAGTCCACATCCACAACTCCTGATGAGATTGCTATTTTTTGTAGGGTAAAAAATCTTCCAATCAGCAAATAAGAGGTTATCTCAGAAAAAGGGTTCCTGTTCATAAAGAGAATTATTTTGTCTTTCAAAACATCTAGGAGGTACATAAAAAAATCATTCACAGAACATGCATCTACCATGATTTTTGATCAACACTGTATTATTATGCGTACAGTCCTATTGGTTTCAACAAGCGTGTAGCAGAGTCTGATCCTGATTAACCACTCAGCATCAAGGACCTGAATCCGCAGATTATCTGGTATTCCATCAAGCCCAAAGCATTTGGAAGCTAAATTGGCTTCACACCTTCCTAACCTCAGCATTCACTGCACAAAACTGTTTTCTAGCTGGAACCATGAGCTCTTATGAAAAGACTTTGCACCTACCATCAGAGCACTCCAGAGATATTAATTCATTCAAGTTTGTAATACACCTGTGAGATAAATGATGCTGTGATCCCCATTTTATTGGCACGGAAATAGAGGTGATGAACAGTCATATTTTCTGGACACGGGAATGTGAGGAATCATTGTGAGAAACAGCAATACAGCTAACACCTTCTAGCACCCAATCCGTACCTTCAGCCTTAATAATCCCCTTTAAACAATGCAGCCAAAAGGAAGAAGATGGGTTTCGTCTGATAACCCTCCTGCCTCCTTCACATGCCGGAGCTGCAGAACTGCATCTTGATTTTGTACCCACACAATATGCAAACCTCCCAATTGCTCAGCTCTCAGCACTTGTGTGCCAATGCTAAAGACTGTCTCCTGCCAGCTGGAACTGGTGTGTTATTATTATTAATCATCCATATATGCCACTGGTTCACAGGAACTATCTGGAGTATTTTATTTATATAAAGCATCACACTGAAAATGCCCCTTTTTCACTGGGGCTGACCATCTCCTCTGCCTATACTTTTTTTTTTTTTTCATTAAACAGATTATACCTCTTATTACCCTATTCATTAAAAGTATGCGGCAGAGAGACAGCAGTTTCTTGCTTCCGCAAACAAATGCTTTGATTAGAGAGTCTGTACAAAAAAAGACTAAGTTGTGAAACGGCAAGGAGGGATCACACCGCAAAGTAATCCACTGCTGAGATCATGTCTTACGGCCCTTATCTGCACTCAAGACAACAGGATATGGGAATGCTTTTCAGAAATCTTGGCTTTTTAGCTCAAATGGTAAGGAACTGCACAGGTTTATCTTTGAATTGCTACTACAAAACCATGGGGTCAAGCAATCCTTACCCCAGTGACTCAGCCACATCACTGCTGTGAAAAAAACCCACCTGCTTTGAGGCTAAAGGCCAGATTTTGACTACTTCTTCTCAAGTAAGCTACTGGATATGACATGTTCCACAGGAGATCCAAGGGAGATCTGAGCCAGGGCTAGCATGGGATCCAGCCATGCAGGACACAAAGGTACCCCAAATTAATTTGCTCCAGATGCAATTTAGCTACATGACCTTGGGTGGGTGCCCAACCTTGCAAACCCTTCCAGGGGCTGTAAGCCAACCAGTCTAGGGCATTGCTGAGACTGGTAGCCCTGCAACATTGGGACTGTGGCATGGGCAAGCCCTTAAAGCCTACGAATTATCAGGGCTCAAAGCAATGGGTTTACAATCAAGTCCCTGCTCCCTTTGTGTCCCCACAAATGCTGGTATCGTCTCTGCAGTGGCAGAGCCCCCAGGTGCATCAGCGTTCCCAAAAGTGTGAAACCCTCCATAAGGGGAAATTGTGCAGATAAGAAATATTCCTGGTGAGCCTCCAAAGCAACCCTTGCATTTGCAGTGCAGATTTACAACGTGAGGATTTGGTTCTCTTTCAGGTCAATTATGTTATGCCAAAAGAGACTTTTGCTGACAGGAAGTAGCTCATGGAAACTCAGAAAGAGAATAAAAGGAGGAATTACGGTGTGTACGCCCCAGTGAAGAGATGTGCATAATGAACAGCCTCTTGTCCCCAGGCTTTGGTGGGTTTGTGGTGGACTCCTCCTTCCGTTACACACAAATGGATATAACTAGTGGCTTTGGGAAAACATCCAGGTCTTCCCCAGGTGCTCAGTTGACCTTGCTCAAAACCATAAGCACTCTGGTTTGCACTGTTGTAGGGCACCTCCAACAACCGAGCAAAATATCAGCTGAGTCTACAGCACTGCCAATAATTAACAGCAATGTATCTGTGAGTCCATTATGTCCTACTCTCTTATTTACTGTAAATGGATAATTGCAAAAGTGCAGGGCAGCTTCAGAGCTGAGGCTGCACTGAGGCTTCCACTTATAGCAAGGGCTCAGCCTCTAGGTTGTTTAGTAATTTTATAATAAAATTCAAGAGATTTCGTGGTTCCACTGTTAGTTGGAAATGAATGCAAGGCAGGAAATGAGGAAGGGCTTTGCTCCCACAGTCGATTTCTCTGAATTTTGCATGAGTGAAGCGAGAATAAATGGTCCAGAATTTATAAGGCCATTGTAAAAGACTGTCTGCACTGTACTACAGGCAGTGAGCATGCCTGCAGGGCACAGGAGAGAGAACTAGACCCATTTTTCCCACAGACGCACGCTGCCACTAGCCTGGAGAGCAGGGTCCCGTGCTGACCCCCTGTGTGGCTGACAGCACACTCCATATGGCCTTCCACTAACAACTCCAGGGGGGATTTTTTTTTTTGCAGCAGGGATGTTTGACTGCTACAAGCACAGCAGTGACCTCCAAATCACTGCATAAAGGCCATTGGCCTGGGGATGGCTGCTGTCCCCTGACACCCCAGGACACGCTGCAACGATTCGAGATGAAAGGTTCGATACCCCAACCCCAGGCTCGCTTTGACTCAGTCCTTTGTCCTGTGGACGTATCGATAAAACAAATGATCCACACGTCAGTGAATCGGAACAAATATGCTACACAAAGAAGCAGCTTGAAGTTCAAAGAGCAAAATTTGCAGCTAAGGACACTAATGACTCAGCCTGGTTACTCTGAAAGTAGCTTTTGTGGGTGCTAAGAAATGGATGCAGGTACCGTAGAACCTGGCAATGATGAAAAATAACCCAATACACTCCGAGTGCTTCATATGGAGAAGAACAGAATTTTTGCTTATTTTTTCCATATTTTTCAGTTATTATAGAGCCAAACTCTAATGAGAACTGAAGTTTGTATTCTTTTGTTACAGGAATTAATTTTGTTTTTAAAAGCTGGTTCAAGTCAAATGAGGAGCAACTTGTAAAACAAGCCTATAGGGTTAGAGTTGGCATTTTTCGGAAAAAAAAAAAAAAAACATTAAAATTGTACTGGACATTCACTATATACTT
The DNA here is from genome assembly GCF_003259725.1 of Athene cunicularia. Classification (NCBI taxonomy): domain Eukaryota; kingdom Metazoa; phylum Chordata; class Aves; order Strigiformes; family Strigidae; genus Athene; species Athene cunicularia. The sequence continues at coordinate 76,288,889 of NW_020799092.1, forward strand.
TATAGAGTCAGCCCCTGACCTGAGGATATTGCAGAGCAAATAAATGCAAACAGAGCAAAATAAATGATACAGAGAAAGTCAGATGAATATGGGAAGATTAATGGGATTGAGATGGGGAATACTGCTAGTAGGAGGCAGCTGTATGGGAGAAAGGTACAGCTAAATCCTGGGGATTGGAGGCATGGCAAGCAGATTTCAGTAAAAATACTGGAACCACAGGAGGAGCAAGAAATGGTTTTCTGAAAGACACCTCTTTCCCCCTAGCACATGCTCAAAATGAACCAGACTTGTCCACCAACACAAGAACCTTCTCCTTCCTCCTAGCACTTGTGCAGGAGCATCCTGTAATGGCTGAGAGGGGATGCACTGGCTCTGCACAGAGCTCCAAGATTTCAGCTTATCCAGGATCTGCTATCAGGTAAAAGATCCCCTCGGTCTGCACACAGGCTATGGCACTGAACCACATGGCACATCTCTCGCGTTCAGCCTGAAGCTCTCTTGGGCATCTTGGATGGGTCCTGCAGAGCATCCTTTTAGCCTCTGTAGCTCCTCAGAGGTGGCAACTGTGGTCTCTACACAAAGCTCGCCCAAGGAAGATGACAAAGCGAGGCCTCATTTTGTGATCCTTGGCTGTAATTTTACAGTTTCCAAAGATGTTCAAATCCCACTGAACACATAAAGGAAAGACAGCTGAAAATTTCTGGCTGCTGAGTGACTGCAGTCTGAAGACTCTTCCATGTATAAAGGAGGGAAAATATTGTTCACTGCAAGCTTCTGGATCTCACCAACCCAGGGATGAGCTTTGGGGTTGGGCAATTTCATGTTTCACAGATGAGTGCTCAGAAGCCCAGGATGGAAATGACCCCTGTGCAAAAAAAAAAAAAAAAGAAAACAACCCACAAATATCTATTCAGTCCGTGCCAGGAGGGCCGTACAGGCTCGGTGCACTGATGTGTTTAACTGCTGCAGTGAAGCAAAAGCTGGCTCCTGCTAAGTACTGGCAAAAAACTTTCCCTGGTATCCACTTGTACTGCCAGAGCTCAGTGCAGAGGTTTCCATTTTCACTCCTGAGGGATGTGAGGGTGAGATGGGGCACACAGCAGGGCTGAAGCAGGGACCTGGCACATGGAGTCCCCGCCCTGCATGCAGAGATTATTTTTTTACAAAATCTGTTATGTGGGGACTTCCTTTTTTAAGTTTTTTGCAATTGCATTTTATATTAAAAATAGACCTCTTGATGACGTTACAGTACTCGTTAGCAGAGGTTGTTTAACAGCTTGCAGCATCTCAGACATGACAAGGTTTGATGGAAGGGTTGGTGTTCCCAGCACCCCTGCCCAGGAGCCTGAGCATGTGGCTCACTGAGCTGGTCTAATCCAGCTCTTGTACATCAGGTAGCTACCATCTCCTTACTGCAGCTCGCTCCAATTCGGTGGGAATTTTGACTTTTTCTTTGACTGGAAACACAACTGAGCTATCAGTCTGGGTCCGTAAATCCTGTGAACCACTGAAATATTTCAATGAAATTAAAAATGCCCTGTGGGAATTTTGTGCCTCAGAGAGAAGGAAGAGATGCAGCCCTGGGATATGAGGCTTGCTATTCTGCACACTCTTGTGACAACAGTACAGCCAGGGAGCCCCTGGGTAATTATGAGAGCTGATTGCACACTCATCCCATTACAGGTGGCTGAGCAGATTGCACTTAACTCGCAGGTGTCATCTCATTCTTGTGCCATGCTGTGTATGAACAGCAGAAAGAGCAGGAACTGTCTCAAGGATCTGAACTTGGACAAGCAGGTTTAAACTGAGTAAAATTAACTTTGGACTGCAGATTGGGGATGAATGAGTCATCTCCTGGCACGCTGGAAGATGTAAGGGTCCCCCTGGGGAAGAATTAGGATCCCCCTCACTTGAACAAATTTTGACTGCTTTGGACAAAACGATGGAGAATATTTTGCAGGGAACAAGTCTGTGGGTGGAAGGGATGATCTCATAGGTCTTTTCCATCCGTGACTTCCAGGATTTTTGTGCCTCTGACATAAAACCCCAAAATAGCAACATTAGTCTAGGTCAAGATAACACTAAAAGAGTGTGTTTAATTTTACATCTGGCCAGGAGTAGATGTGCTATACAGCAGCTGTATGAGTTATTCCCAGACACTATATACCACACTCAGAGTAATCCCCGGGACAAGGGCTTTACATTGGGCTGATGGGAACCCCGGGCATGCAACCCAGTGACTGTAGGTATAAATACCAGCACAGACACTGCACAACAAGCAGGAAAACCCCTAGACAAAACAAGGGCTTAGCAAAGCCTTCATGCTGCCATGCTCTCCCTCGATAACTGCTCCTAGCATTTCTGACAGTTTGGGGAAAGTATGGGCATGTCCATTGGGCCAACCTCATGGACCTGAGCATGGCGCCAGCCCAGTTCCCGCATCCGACACTGGAGGCTTAGAAACGCTCCTGTTGCAAATAGCCTCATAAGCAAAGTCATGGGAAATGTGTGCACATGTAACCTCACCTATGTCATCTTACTCACCTCTCCTCTCAAGCTAAGCTCATTTCCCAGCAATTGTCCCGGTTAAGAGGACACCCACGGCCCCTTCAAGAGCATGGCTGAGCAAAGGTAACTTGTTGAACCACAGCACCCTGACTGAATGTACAACAAATCACTTTACTTTGCAGCACATCACATTATTTACCCAGCAAACAGGGAATGATTCAGTTTTCCCATCTTGAAATGAGGGCAGTGATACTTGTTTTTACCACGCCATGAAACTTAATAAAGGCACATCTCCAAAGCGCTCGAGAAATCACCGCAACACGTCACATAATGGTAGCCACTGGAGAGCCGTGCCCCAGTGGGTTGTGTATTGCAGGTCATTAACTAATCCCCTTCATATGTACAAATAACTCTTACTATTAGGAGAGGAGCTACAGACACATCAAGGGAAAACCAGACCCCCCAGGGATCAGCAACTGCTGTCTCACTGCAGTCTTGTGGCTAATACAAACGACAAATATTAGAGGGGATTGAGGCAGATCAAACAAACCTAGCCTTCGAGTGCATCCACCAAGAAAGCCAGAGAAAGCTCACTGAGTCTTCTTAGATGTCGCACAAATGCTGCCCTGAACGTATACAAATGAGAAAAATGTTTATTGAAATCACTAATCCACATAAGACATTACAAAAAATGCACTTGCTGGCTTCAGTCATTGTGTTTATTACCAGAGGATTTGAGGCAGCGCCAACACTGCCCACTCCTGTGATTCCTCATCCTATTCCCAATGCCCTGGCTCCTGGAGCCAGCCATCCAGCAAGGCTTTCCAACTGGGGTGGGGGAAAGTGGGATGGGGTGCTGCTTTCTTTCCTTTTTCAAATAAGCTTCTGACCTCCACTGAAAAGAATTTAAAGCATGGAAATCTAAGTTTCATAATCTAGAATGTTTATTTTAATATTAAAAATTTAGATTTTTTTTTTAAATCCTGCAATTTTGAAGGCATGAGTTTGAATATTGAGGATTGCCACAAAGAATGCACTGAGTCCCAGATAAAGCATTCTTTTTTCTTTGTTGGGATTTTTTGACAGAGCGAAGTCTTACCAGCAAAGTCTTTCTCACTGGTCCAAAGTATTTTGCTCTAGGATTTTGGTCTGGATCCTAAACTGCACAAGGCTTGCAGCTGAGTTCTGCTTGTAGTCGATCCTTTATCATTACATCTATACATGATCTCACATCCTATGGGCAGTGGCACACTCACCACCATAGAGATACGGGGCTTATTTTCCTATCCGCTGTTTTGCATTTCAACAGCCTGCATATACAATATCAGATTTCCACCGAATGCTGACTCACTGGTTGACTTGTTTGCAGCCCCAGAGGCTCAGTACTAAACCCTCCCTGCTGCCTAAGCACCCCCAGCACCCATGGAAGATAAGGAGGACACCCAACAAGACCAGCAGACTATGTGCCACCGCAGCTCCTGCCTTTGAGTCATCCCTGTGCTTTACATACAATGTACAGGCTGATGCAAATTTATGTAAGTGCACACTCGTCAGGTTTAGTCACCCTCTCGTCACAGCATACCCCCACACACAACACAAACCCTTCCATGTGCTCCAGAAAATCAGCATGGCTTGTGAAGTCAGGGCTGGAGCCCAGCTTGGCCCATCCCAGGCACAAGGGCAGCACACGGACTGGTTTTGCTGGGGATGAGAGGGTTAAGTTCAGAAACAGGCTGACTCCAAGCACATTCCCTAGATTGTTTTGAGGATTGAGAGGAAAACAAGTATTCCTTAGAGAAGGGCCTGCCAATTCGTCTCACTCTGCTAAATGACCTCTGCGAGAGATCTTAATCTGGCTTTTAATAGGTTCAGCAAAGAATCTCATCGGTGGCAGCCAAGGCCAAGCTGGAGGGGGAATTAAAACCCACCTCATACGCACAGGCAGAGGGGTCCCTGGAGATCCTCCCACCTCTGGAGATACTGCAGTCTTTTCATTTATGAAATACATCCATCCTTGGGGACCTAAGCTTAACCACTGTTCAGGTGAAGGTCTGCCAGATCTGTGATTGCAATTCTGCAAGGGAAACACTCAACAAAGCCAAATACTGACTGATGGAGACTCCAGGACTTTTCTGTGTGCCCATCTCCCACCGCAGACACCCGCAAAGCCCAGGCTTGGTATCGCACACTTGTGTTGCGCAAAACAGCACAGTTGAGTTTCTTTTTCTAAAAAGGGCAGAAAATATTTTTCTTCCAAGATCCTATGTAACACTTTCTCTACTGAATGCACTTTTCAAGCTTCTGACAGTGTAAATCTGCTCAGCTCCACAAGAAATGCAAGTGCTACACTGGCTGGCACCAGCCTCTCCTGTTTTGGGGAAACCAATTAAACTCTCCTTGTTCTTCCATTGGAAGATGAAATTTTTAAGCTCTTGTCACAACCTGGAGATAAGCAGGACAGTGTTAAACATCTGCCTTCAGCCCAGTGGGCTGAATTTCCATGCTGGACAAAATTAGTCTTTTATATAGTCTGGGACAAGTGTAGCCATCAGATCCAATTCTTGATCCTATGATCACATTTCCAATTCTGTGTTGCCACATGTGGTTCCTCTGCAGTGTTAAGAGACTAACAATTAATTAAACTGTCCCCCCATTCTGTTCTTGCCCACTGAACCTGGATCAGAGGTACTATTTTATTTTAGTCTGGATACCAAGATATAAAGAAGCTGAGATTTGCTGTATCCCCCACAGGATTTCAAAGTATAAATCTTATGAATTCATGTTGGTGCTTCCAGCTCAGGTGAAATTTTCAGTTCCACAAGATCTTTTCTCAGTGTGTCCAAATGAATTCATGGTGGAGCCATTACCAGCTTCCAAGTCAACCAAAAACTGGTCCTGAAATGTAATCACAGAACCACCTCCAAAAGTGAAGTTAGATAGTAACAAACATCTGTAATGGAAGACTCTATATAATAGATGCTGTGACACATTGCTTTCTGGGGGGTCACAAGCCTTCTCCATAGTTAGGACATGGTTAGAAGAGGGTTTACACCATTTGCTGCACGCTCTGCTTTTGAGGCAGAGCCTGCATCTGTCTGTGGAGCCACAGTGAGGTGGCCTCTGCAGACATGGGGAGATTTGCATGGGAGGACTCCATCCCCACCGTGAAAAGCAAACCAGCCTCCACCTCCCTACCAGAGCTGAACACGTGTCCTAGATTTGATGCACGCTGCGCTCCTCAAACTCTCATTCGTACAGCTGTTTCCCAAAATAGAGAAACCATAACACATTCTTGAGAGTGGGGCCCTGGTATTATTTCCACCACAGGACAAGAGGTACTCACCACAGGGTTCATCCATCAACAACGCCCAGATTGACTCACAGAGGCTATGTCGGGCAAGCCACAATAGAACATCACTGCTCTGCGGTGCTTAGGGAGGACAGGTCCATTCAGGATTCACCAGCAGCAGACAGGGAATCCCCTCTGACCCCATGGGAGCTGTATTTTTGTGTGCATTTCTCAGGGCTACTCAGGAAAACACACAGAAATGAAGGTCCCCATGGGAGAAGAAGAGATGCCAGAGCAAACCAGAGCCTCATCAGGTCAAAGTTGTGGAGTCTGCTTATACAACAACCCGATTCCAAGGTAAAGCAGAAAGAAATTCTACACTTGCATGACTCATTATCTTGTTACAAGCAAGCCTACAGGAGTCTGAAAACCAGACAGCTGACAAAGGTCTACAGGAAGCCAGATACCACAAACCTGAAACGCGAGGTCAGCCACACCACGCAGGCTACACGGAGTCAGGAGGCCTCCCACCCCCTCAGTGGAGATGAGAGCATCAAATTCAGACTCCTACGGCCTCTAAGGATATCCCCAACCTCAGCACCTCAGCCCTCGCAGGAAGTGAGGGTTGCCAATACAAATGGCTGCAAACTGAGAAGAGGAAAGTAAAAACAACAGGGGAAGCCAAGTGAAAATGCTGATTTTCCTGGAGGCTTTCCATCCCTGGCTGCTTGGCCTGGTGGACTCAGGTCTTCTGTTCGAACTCAGGGAAAGACAAGTGGGAAATGAGATACATCTTGCCCAGAAAGGCATTCTGGAACATTGTAACACCGATAAAAATGCACCCATATCCACATCTACTCTTTCTCTCTTGTACTGGTGGGCCAATGACCTCCAAGCTGACCCGAGCATCACAACACCGATGGCCAGGAGTGTTGCTATTCTGCTCTACATGACAAGCAACCACTGAGGCCATCCACCATCTCCACACCCACAAAGCAAAGGGGTCTCTTCCATAGCTTGGTCTTGGTCATCCTGAAATGCCATCCCCGCCCTAGCCCCTATGGACGATCCTTCATAACACTGGATTCCTTTCACTTCCCAATATGGTTGTTAAGCTGCACCAGAGGCCACAATCCTCTCCTTGCTGTTTGCTATTAGCATACTTTATTAAGACCTTTCTCATCAGGAAATTGCTTTCCTATCTGTATTTAAATTAGTTTTGGGGTGGGCAGATTTCTAATGGCTTCAGCATTAGGCAGTATTCATGTGTTTACTTTTCAGATTTGATTGAGCATCAAAACAGTTTGTTTTAGGAACATCTAGAGCACCCAGTCAGCATGGTACCAAAAACCTGATTTATTAAGGAATCATCTAATGCCCCTTTACTACACAACCACATATACAGTACGTATGGCTATAGTTTAATGTGGAATGGATCAAAATGCACACCCTACTGGGTTCTACAAAGGTAGTAGAATTACCCCCATAAAACATACCTCTTGCTTTCCCCCAGTCAGCCCCACAGCAGGGCTCTGTGACTCTCTTCCCATGAACTTCTTTCTCATTCTACCCTTTCCACACACTATCTCCACCGTGCCCAGGGCACTGCATTCACCTCCCCACTATCCTAGATGCTCTGTCCTTCTTATATCAATAAAGGGCTGTTTTCACAGCCTTTCTCCAACTACCTCTACCTTCATTTCCTTTCTGTCCTTTAGGAAAATAAGGGCAGCAATATTTTAATTTGCATGGGATCACTTTGTAAAGTAAAGCTGATGAGAAGGCAAATTAAGCTCTAAGGCATCAACAGCTGCCTTCATTTAATAGTTTGATTTTTAGATAGACTGGCTACTGGCTGGTCACAGATTACAAAAGTTCCATGTACATCCCCATTCACTCCTTTTCATTGTTTTCCTTTACAATCAGTAGATTCTGCACACTTAAAAGATGTGCTGGCTTGGAACAGTACAGCTTCAGAAGTTGTCAGGGCAGAAAATATCACACAGACCCAGAAATGCCATCAAGATGAGGGTTTCGCATTAAGAAAATAAAAAATTCACATTGAGTGAGATCAATGGTTCATCCAGCCCAGGACTGTCCCCAGCAGAGCTGCCCTTTGGGGAAAGCAGGTGAGACTGGTCTCTACCTTCAGTCTCTTCCACTCTTACTCTTCCAGTACCCACATTTTTTGGTTAAGGGACATTACCGGGAATATACTTATACTCCTAGGATCATAGACCTGAAGTCAATGAATTGGCCTGGTTGCCTTTTGAACCTGCTGCTATCAGCAGGTTCACCACCTTCTGGAGCAACATAGTCCCGAATCTCACTACATGCCAAGTACAAAAAATACCTTCTTTCAGGTGGATCACTTTATTTTCTTTCTTCCTTTCAGCTGGATATCTTCTTTTCAGTCAGATTAAAATTGCTGGATACTAATCTAACCACCTGCTAGCTTCAACATATCCCTCACCTGCCCTCTCCCTTTGCTTTATGGCTGAAGACCCAGCCCATGTGGTCTCTCCTCATAAGGAGCTGCTGCATCCCTTCAGTCATTTTTAACTGCTCTTCTCTGGACCTTGTCTACCTCTGCCATGAACTGCACACAGCACTGCCTTGGCACGGCTACACCAAGCCTCCCTACAGCAGCAACATGACACCCTACATTTTGTTCTCAGAACCCACCCTGACCATGCATAGGGGTTTGTTTGCTTTTTCGGAGGTCACCTCACACAGAGCAGGTGATTCCAAACAACAGCCAACTGTGACTCCAAGACCTCTCCCCCAAGCAGCAACTCCCAATTCTTGAGTTCAGCATCATGAGGGCATGGCCTGATTTTCCCTTGATGGATTGCCTTCCATTTATCTACACTGAAGCTCGTGTGCCCCCTTTATGAAGTAATTTTTGAGGTCTTTCTGGAGTTCCTCACCCTCCATGTGGCATCTGACAGCCTAAAGGAGCTTAGTCTCATCTACAAACCCAATTTTCTGTTTACATTCAGCCTACTATATTTTACAGCCTTTCTCATTCTCTTCATTTGAACAAGCTTTCCATTTCTCAGATGCCAGCTATCTCCTGTGATAGGCTGTTTAACCTTCCTACTGAGTCTGCAGGGGATTTGGTGGACAACTTTGTTTTCTTTTCAAATTACAACACACATTTTATCTTAGCTTCTAATCCACTATTACTAACAGCCTCCAGGCTGCATGTCAGTTTCTTTTTTCAACTGCTCTTTTTAAAGTCTCACTCATATTTACGTTGCCCCTCTCCTGAACCCAAATATCCACATATGGGTTTTATGTGCTCTGCTTTTTCCTGCTGCAATATTATATGTAATTGCATTGTACTCGCCACCATTGAGCTCTCCCACTAATGCCTCTTGGACGAGGTTCTGCGTGACACTCCAGGCCAAAAACAGAATAGCTAGGATCTAGGATTATTTGTTCTAGGAAGCACCTATTTGCTCCATCCAAAACTTTTTCACTACATCTCATATTGACCCAATGTCTGTATGGATAGTTGAAATCTCCTGCTATTAATACCTGTCCTAAATTTGCAGCTTCTTTAATCTCACTTAGTATTTCCCAGTTGTGCACAGGAAGGTGTCAGTAGTACAATCCTAGTACTACACTTATTATTAGAGTCGGGATTTCCACCCACGAGGATACTATAGTGCCTCTCTTTTCATGTAACACTTCTATGCTGCTGCACTTTGTATTATCCTTCACTTGTACTATCACTTCTCCGCCTATACATCCTACTCCAGCACTCCTATAAAGCTGGTAGCTTGACAACACTGCATCCCTCTAATTATTTCCTTTCCACCAGGTCCCTGGGGTACCTGCTGTACCTTGGTTGTCACTTGAGACCAAGCCCTCGTTCCCCTAACTTATTTTTTCAGGCTTCCAGCACTGGGGTGTGAGCACTTGTATGTTCTGTCTTCACTCCAGCACCCAATACTGTGCAAATCACCCAACTGCTTTTGCATGCAGTCTGATTTGTCTTTTCCATATATTCTAGTTTTTATCTGTGCAGCTCTCCTGGACTTTCTGAATGTGTGCTGAGCATCAACCACATCCAACTCACAGGTTGCACCAGTCCAAGACAGATGCTTCTCTGCACACTCATCCAGCTCCCAGTTTGAATGCTCCTCTATGATCCTTTTATTTTTCAGTGTCAGCAGCCTTGCTTCAACTCTTAATCTGTTTTGACAAAGATATGGTCTATCTACAGGTTCTTCCTATCCCCAGAAACTCTCCAGTTCCTGAAGACCCGGAGAGTAGTCCTGACTCTCTGCACCATCTCATCCAAGCACTGATATAGCAGATCTTTGCCCGCCTCTCCAGACTCACCTGTGGCATTGGCAGAATCTCAGAGTGCTACCATGGAGACCCTGGACTTCAGTTTCCCACACAGCAACCTGAATTAATACTGCAGAGCATCCCTCCCACACTCCCCTGTGGCCTCAGGACCATCACACACTATCTGCCTCTCCCTGCATCCAGCAGGAACTCACCTAGACACCCATGATATCTACCCTTGTGCCCCACAGGCATGTCCCCAAGGCAATCTTCTCAGGTGCGTCAAACCCAGCTCTCTCTACATCTGATAGCTACATCTGCCACTGCGATCACTTGCTTCTTCCAAGCTCAGGAGATCCCCTCTGCTATTGGACCATTGTTGATAAAAGAAGATGCTCACATGGAAGAGAGGTGACACCTGAGAGATGAGGTCCCTCCACACCAGCAGAGCATCCTGCTCTCCTGAGGCCTCCTGCAGCCATACCAACATCTCCTTTTCACCTCTCTGGCCCTGTAATTACAGCACTCTGTGTTTCTCATGCAGTTATGAAATAATATCATAATAAAATAAATATCTTTAGAGAATAGAATAGAGAATAGAATAGAATCACTGAATCACAGAATGATTTGGGTTGGAAGGGACCTTAAATATAATCTAGTTTCCACTAGACCAGGTTGTCAAAGCCCCATCCAACCTGGCCTTATGGTTAGATATAGGACTGAAGTCCCAAGGATTAGATCTGGATTCACATTTAGACCCAACAGAAGACCTATACTGTCCAATTCAAAGCCAGTCTGGATTCATATTCAAATTTTCCTAAAGATCAGGTAGATTTGAAACCATTATTGCTACTTAACCTACTTATCCAAGAAGAAAGACAATTTAAAGTGAGTATATTCTACATTTTCTGGATATCTACAGATGCCAAATGCAGTATAAGGCAACAGTTCTGTACTCCATTTTTATCACTTCTATACCAGTTCTACTGTCTTCCCAGGGGAAGAGGAAATATAGGCCTCATATGACAGAAATTAGCTATGTAATTTGTACTACTAGGAAACATCCAGCCACAACTTAAACAGATACACAGAATAGCTGAACGACAAATGGAACCATTTATTCTGAGTATTGGAGCCAGAAGGCAGAGACCTGGCTTAGTTGTAGGTTTATAAAGTCATAAAATATAGCATAGTTATAGACCACAGGCTGAGTATCTGCTCGATGAGTTGGACAGTAGGGAAAGGTCTTGTCAACTGTCTCCCAGTTTCAGCCCATAAACATAGCTTAAAGTCTCTCCTTGAAGGCCTGAATTATGCACTAAGTGGGCAGCAGGACCCTAAGTAACTGTGGCAACAGAGACCAAAACCAGACTCTAGGTAGTAGTCTGTTCACCCATGACAATTTTGTGCAGCATCTGCCAGGTACAAGAATAAACCTCTCTGACAGGCATCCATGACTTCTTCATTAAAAACAAAAAACCCAAAAGACCAAACACACACACCAAATCAGCATTATCCATTCAGAAAATCCAACATATTTAAGAGCAAGTTACAGCATCCCCCAGCTCTTCCCAAGATGCTCTCCCAGACAGCACGTTGTAGTGGTTAATGCAAAAGGAAAACCTGACTGAAGGGAAATCATCATGCCTGGGCATTGTTGACAGACCCTTTAAGAGGAATTCAGTAACATGGGAGCTACAAGACTTACATCATCCAAAGTGTCAGCACCTCTCCTCCTAACAAGATTTCTGTCACCCATCATATAATCCATACAGACTTAAACCCTCATGGTACAAGACATGCTTGGTTCTCTCCTAACGGAGCGCTTGGATATCAGAGGAAAAAGGTTTTTTTAATTCCGCTCAACAAGTGGTTCTACAAAGCATGTGTGAGGAGGTAAAGAAACACTCTATCACAGAATTCTCCGTGTTTCATGAAGTTTACCTGCAACTAAAATCTCTATAGCAATCCCAGTGAGACAAGAGAGAGAGGCTCAGATAAAGCATCTTGAAGCGCTCTGGGAGAAAATCAACCACCTGACTACACAAGTTGCCAGCAAGTGACAGACCTCAACAGACAAGTCATTAACGTCCCCAGCGATTGTCTCTGCCAATTAGTATAAGCTGCATTAGGGGCAACAGAGCTTTAGGGAAGTCACAGAGATTAACTAAAAATAGTCAAAAAGCCATGGAGAAACAGTCTTGTTCTAAACTCTTTATGCAACTTCAGATAAAATGAACCCAGATGACCAGGTCACCCATGTGTGAAGTAATTCGGCAGCTCCCCATCACTGGAGAGGATGAACTCTGCTGCTGGTAAACACTCAATAAGTTTCACATGCCACCAGGGTCCAGCCATATTCTGGAAGGGACCAGCTGGGGGAAAGAATCTTGTCACACTCCAGCCCAACGTATACAAGAGAAAATCTGTTTATTTAGAGAGTCATTCATTGGTTTCAGTGGGGAGGGAGGTTAAAGCATTATTTGTGATTCCCTAAAACCACTTGCTTTTAATTCACTGCCTAATCCTCAGGAGGCATGTAAACCAGACATTTTTTTTTACATAGAAATAAAAGAGGCCATTAAATTACATTCAGGCTGTGTTGAAAACAAATTGGAACAGTACGAAAGAGCAAAGACTGCCAAACAAAGGAAATCTCTTCCAAATGCAAGGCTACCAGTTAAACACAGCCCAGAGAGCAGCCAAAGCCCACTCTTACAGGTGCCTCATCTCGTTCTCCACGTGCCGTGGACCCAAAAAGCACATTTGTGTTGTGCATGTATGTGGGGATTACAATATGTTCAGTGAGTACAAACACATTGTATTTGCAGTAAGAGAGGGAGACCAAATCCAAGTTGAAAACACTCATCAGCCTAACAGTATCTGCTGGATTAAAACTCATCAGATCAAATATAAAGCATGAGGTAATTAAATATATGTCCAACTTGATAGTACTGTATGATACCACTGGGCATTTATACAGATAACAAGACTAAGCAGAGTTACAGCTAATGATTAATCATCCTTTGAATGCATATTAAATGTCACATTCAGGGCTTAAGCCAGTCCCTGAAGCATAAGACATCAAACAGGACCTGCAGTAAGGTATGCTAGGGAGAGATCATACCCCACACATCTGCTTTCTGTGCCTCCCTCCACAGCATTTGGTGCAGGCCACTGCCAAGAAGAAAGAGGAGAGACAGTGATACCAAAACTGCAATGGCAATGGAATTAATACATAAATAGCAACAGAAATCATTAGGAAATTATGTGTGTGGCCAGGTCCTCGCCTTCCCCCCCATCACTTTCTCATGCATACATATACAACTTCCTTCCTACTACAGCTACAAGCACGGCTTCATACTTCATCACATCTTTAAACCTCTTTCATCCATGTTAAAACGGGGAAATTTAGGATGATGGCACCAGGGAGAAAATCTTTTCTTTCCAAAGCCCAAACTGCTGCCTCCGCTTCTGGAGTCAGAATGGGTCAGCAGTCAGGCACTGGCTTTCTGCACAGGAACTACAGCTTTGCCCATTCCTTCTCATTTGGTCTTTATCATCCTGGATAGCATAAGCATGTGTCTTGTCAAGAAGCGCTTGACAATGAAGCATATCTTATCAACGCAACGTGCATAGCTCAGGATGGAGAGATGGTTGGTATGAAAGCAAGAATGAGAATTGGGAATAAGGACCCAGACTCTTCATTTCTACACGTGGCCCTGCAGGCTGGGCCCATACTAGGGAGGGATGGCTTCCTTCTGGCGATGCTGGAAAATGAGAAACCTGGTCCTGTAACTGTGGGTTTGGGTATCGCAAAACTTGAAACCGCCCTGCGATAGGTCTGCTTCTGCACATTTTGCTTACTCTGTTTGCCAATGCACACTATCATGGCTTCTGGCCAAATTCTACTCTCACATACACCACTGTAAAAATTAAAAGAACAAACTCCATTAAAGTCAATAAGCCACAATGAGATTAGATGCTCGTGTTTCGGAAACCAGCCAAAGTTATGCCCGTGCAACCGAAAGCAGAATTTGTCCCTCATGCAGCAACAAGCCCGTGGTGCACAGCTCACAGCACTCCTCAGAAGTGTTTCCCAGCCAACTCTAAACTCATCACCCCATTACCATCTCCTTGGTCATTTCTACCCAATCTGAAACACAGCCATGCTCTGGCATGGGGAAAAGCTGAGACCCCAAAACGTACCCCAAATAGCAAGTACGGGCTTTTAGGCTCACAAAATCACTTCTGAATCAAATGAGAGATTAAAATTCCTTGGGACCCATGCAGGTCTGGAACTTAAAAAGTGCCAGAGTGATCCCTCTTCGCTAGCATTTTTGCATTGCTGACAAAAAGGACTTTCCACCAAGATTTACAGATAGTTACATTAATTTGAATTATTCCCTCAACATAAAGCTCCTGCACTAACATTTTTGTCTGTGCCCAACAAAATTAGAAAAACATTACATGAATAAATTGTATTCTTAATATGTGGCTTCCAAAACATACTAAATCCTTAAAACTGAGCTCAAATTACATAGGCTATGATGAGGTTTTCAGATAAACATAGCCACATGCTCTAAGCAACGTAAGGAAAGAAAATACAATGATGTCACGGTCCCAGCTCTGGTTCCTATGTTCCCTCTTGTGCCCTCCATCTCTGCCCCAGATTATCACACCATCAGGTTATCATGGTAGGAAACAATGTGCAACAGACAGTCCTTAGCCACGCAAGAAGTCCTTTTCCACTGTGAACTTTTGCACTTTTATCTTTAGCTCTCACAAGCCTCAGGCTGACTCCCAGGCATGTTTTCTTCCCTGAGGAGTTTTGCATGGGGATACCCTCAGGCATCCCAGGCACAGCCAGCAGCACTGCTGACCTGTAGCAGGGAAGGGTTAACCCTCACATCGGGGGTCTTGGTGCTCA
This sequence comes from Athene cunicularia, assembly GCF_003259725.1. Classification (NCBI taxonomy): domain Eukaryota; kingdom Metazoa; phylum Chordata; class Aves; order Strigiformes; family Strigidae; genus Athene; species Athene cunicularia. The sequence continues at coordinate 76,303,918 of NW_020799092.1, forward strand.
GGGGAAGAGTCACATGCTAGGTTGGGGGATGCTTGTGCAAAGCCTGGCTGTGCTGTGTGAAGAAAACATCACTGAATGGGGAATAATGCAGCACCCCAAGGTCCTTCACATCTCTTTGCTTCATCTCCCATCAAAAAGCCAGCCCGATCCATCCTTTGAAAGAGAACTGCGAATACAGCCCCATCTGACAGCTCCCTAATGCCTCCTCTCAGGCTGTAACAGAGGAGTCATACAGAGAACAGATGTGGCTCGATGGGTCCTCAATGGGGACCCTGCCAGTATGGAAACACCTGGTAACACCTTGGGCCATTTATGTTAGATGAGGGTGGCACGAACCACAGAGGACAGAGACCTGCTCCGCTACGCTCACACATGCTACAGGAGATCAAGCAGCCTTGAAGGGAAAACTGGTCTTTGCCAACTTCTCAGGATGGGAGAACACCTCCATAGCACATCCATTTCCCACTGTTGCAGATAACTTCTGCAGTCTATCCATGGCGTGGGGGAGTCGGAGGTGGGGGACACCCCTCAGCTAGCACATGGAAGAACACGTCTTCCAGACCAAACTCCACCTAAAAAGCTTAAGGGAAGGAGTACGGTATGAGAAAGCAGATCTGTGAATACCTGGGCTGAAAGAACAGAGCAGCAGATTAGCTGAAGCCGTGGGTGAAGATCAATCTTCGATTCCCATAGTTAAATGGCCAAGAGGAACTGGGAGAGTTGGCCAATACGTCTGGCATTTTTACGCATTAGTAATGGCAACACATGCATCTATAGGAGAGATTACAGGTGGCTATAGCCAGCTGCTGCTAGCGAAATGTTGACATAATTTCCACCTGGCTATTTTATTTATTATTCAAAAGATCTGCTAATCATCTATCAACCCTTTGCAAGTTACCTGGAAATGGAAACAACACAAACTGCAATCATATTTTCATAGCAAGCAGCTCTCCTGCAGAATCCCTCCTTGCAGTGAGTAACAGCAGACAGCACTTGCCCGGGATTTTTTAAAGCAGATTTCAAAGCAGTTTTGAAAACAGGAATATTCTATCTTCAGCTATCAGACGGAGAAAAATAATTCAAAACAGTTGCAGGTTAAAAAAATTAATGAATATTACAGTCATTAGACCATAAAGTTTGGAGGCCATCAGAACTAGTTTCATTTTGGGAAAAAAAAAAAAATCACTTCTTTCAAAAAAAACCAAAATCTCTCTTTTCAAAACATTGCCATTTTGCAGCACTCAAAAAGGTTTAAGAAAAAAACAAAACAAAAAACCCAAACATGTAACAAGCCAGGTGAAGTATTTCACTTCAAAAGCAATTTTTACCCAGACTAAAACTTAACAAAAATATCCACCCTGCCCAAATTAAGTGAACACTGCTCCAGTTTTAGAATATTTTCCCCTTGAGTTTCCCCACAGAGGTCCTATTTTCTGTCTGGAAATTTTGTCTAAGTGCAAGAAGAGACAGCTGGCAATTTGTGCAAGATTTTTGGGACACATCTCAGAAGTCCTGGTCAGTACGAACTCCACACATGCAGCTCACATGCATCCATAAAAAAACCCCAACCAATGTATAATTTCATCCAGCACGTGAAGTCCCAGCTCCAGACAAGTCTAGTAAACCCATCACATCCCAGGTGCAGATGATATTCTTGTCACAGGAGACAGAGTGCATGCACACACGCCCCAAATGGAAATAGTAGTGCTTTAACTTGTTATATTTGGTGTGTTTAGGGCCTTCCAGGGAGAGGATGGAGTGGTTCTGAGCTGTAGTCATCTCTTCATTTACTGGGTTGTAAAGCAAATTTTTATTTCCATTATTACTTCTGCAGGACATGTCATGCTAGGATCATTAAAAAGGAGGGAACAATCTATACTGCAGCCTCTTAATTCATATCCAATAGACCAGAATTTTTTTAATAAAGATTTAAAAGTGAAAACCATCTGAATCCTCCTAATTTCTCTTTTTTTCCCAGCTGGCTACTGAAAAAAAAATGCAAAAGGGAATTTTTTTTTTTTTTGACAAAGCAATCAATTTAATCTGCTTTGAAGAAAAGATTAATTAAACTGAGCCTACAACCAGATCCAGATGAACCAGATCTGATTTCTCAGCACAGGCACCAGAGCTAAATTGTCTCAGGGTCATGCAGTCACAGCTGCTCTCAGCACCACGGCCGGTGCATGAAGCTGCCTTCTCCCAAGGAGATAATTCAATCCCCACTGTTGCCAGTCAGGTTAAAAATCAAAACCTCAGAAAACCAGCATGTTTCTGGCTCTCGTGCAGCCGAGCGAGGCAATCGCCCTCCCGAGGGCTGCCTCGCGGTCCGGGGCAGACACACAGCAAATCACCGCAGAGGTGTCGGCCCCGAACCCAAGACAGCTCAGCACGCCTGTGCGGGCAAGAAATACAAAATACGGCAAGAGGCAAGCACTGACGGATGGTGAAGATTACTCAGTTGGCATTTTTTTAACAACTGCCATGCAGGAGATACCCGTAGATCCCATCCTTTTCCCATGTTGCTCGCTAACTTTGGGAGACTCAGGAGTAGGCTGGATTTTGCAGTCTTTAATCGCATCATGTCTGCAAAAACAGTTTGTCTCTTCACGTCTGCCTCGTTAAATGTTACAGAAGCCTTCAGCAGCTTCACTCCACCAACAGCTTCTTTTTTGGACTTAATCATTGCAAATTCCCCAGGGTATGCAGTCTGACACTTGCACTATGCAAGTTTCCCAGACTTAAAGGAAATTCTCCTACTCAGACAGAGGAGCAGAAGGTATGAAAAGTGCTCAGTGGTTACTGATGAATCTGGAAAATAACTTCATTTCTTTGTTTCAGCTGCTACTGCTCAAAAGACACAATTGTCTGAGCTGCCCCCACTCCCTAGCCCCACGTTATGGGAATCAAACCTCTAAGAAACACCTCAGGGGGAGCAAGCTTGGGAGAGAAGGATCCATGACCACAACCTCTGCCACAGGGTTCAAACACTGTGTTTTGGCAGAGGTTTTCCTCTAACTTTTCAAAAATTTTTTTTGTTTTCTTGTTTAAAGAGTGGGCTGTGCTGTAAAGCGAGGAATTTGTGCTCAACCAGCATGTGGTACGTCTATGCGGCGTTTCACAGACAGACAGGAGATCTTTTGGCTGTGCTTCCGCCAGCTGGACATTGGCCAGCCCTGAACTGGAAACCATCTAACAACATGCTCAGAGCTCGCACAGCCCTGGAAATAAGGATGCTGATCAGTGCTTCTCACTTTTCTGTAATCCAAGAATAATCAAACTTCTTTTCTTTTTTTCTTTTTGGGTTTATTTATTTATTTATTTTCTACTTTTTTTCATTTTTGTCTCATTTTCTTTCTTTTTCTTTTTTCCTTTTTTTTCTTTTTTTTTTCTTTTTTTCTAGGCTACGAAACTATTTTGTGCAGTGATTTTCCTTTAAAGCCACCTAAGAAGCAACTTAGCTCAGCTATGACTCATATTTCCCCCACTCTCCTGCTTTGTTTTTCCAATTCTTGTGTGTTCTCACCCTCTGGCCCCCAACCATCCGCAAACCCCAGGCAGCATAATACCGGTGCAAAAGGCTTCATGTAAGTGAGGGACAACAGTAACACAACTTCAAAGCGTGGGGCAACAGGCAACCGAAACCAACCATTGCTCCTGCGCTTGACTGCCCTCTCACCACAGAGGGAGGAAGATTGTGCCAGCTGGAGGATGGTTCAGAGAAAATGGGGCTGAAGAAAGTCCCACTACAGAGCTGGAGTTTCCATTTCCCACCCGCCTGCACCTCCGCCAACAACACACATTTCCCTACAAAAACACCCAACCGAAGCTGTGCGCAGCCAGCTGAGTCTCTGCCCTTGCCGATTTTACCATGCGAAGGCAGAAAAATGGCTCTTTCATCACCCACTAAACCAGGAGCAAAAAATTCCCGGGTTTCTGCATAATGACCCAGAAGTAATTTCAAACCAATTGGCCACACTGATGTCGCAGGATCCAAATCACCTTTCAGTGTATAAATACCAACTGAGATAAAGAGTAGACATATGCTTTAAAAGCTTATAATCAGTATGCAGGCAAAAATAAAAAAAATCTCACAACTGCAAAGAGTAATGATGACAGCTATTTCCAAGAAAAGGTAGAGTTAATGTTTAATTACTGTGGATGCTGCTTTGCAGAGCAGAAGCAGTGGATCACACAGGTTCCCTACTGGGTTCCAAACCCAACATGTTAACTCTCACAAGGGAGCTTTTTTCAGGAAAGCAGTCCAAGTGGTACAAGTGGGGATGCATGAGGTTCTACTTTTCCTTTGCTTATTTGCAAATGACCAACGTTAAAGGAATGTCTTATTTGTGCCAAATACAGGGAGAGAGAACAGTGCTACCACCACCCTCAGAGGACTGAAAAAAGTTGTCTTAAGTTTCCAGAGATAATTGGAAGTCTGGCAAGTGAAGAAAAAAAAATGAAGAGAATAATATTAGGCCCAACCAAAATAATTCTGACTTTTGCCAGCATTATTTAATGGAAGATTTTACATGCAGTAAAAGGACAGGATCCAACTGAGAAAGAAGGAGCTGCTATCCCCATACCACCCCTGGGACCTGGTCTTGCACAAGCTAAATTGCTGCAAATTTAATTGCCTAGCAATAATCCCAGCAACATGCTGCAAGATCAGGAACATGAAACACACCCAGTTTTCTCATGGTGAATACAGACAAATCACATACCTAGATTTTCAAGATGGCTGTTGATCGAGGTGGCCCAGTTTGAGGCACCTTTAGCCTAATTTCAGATGAATTAATCAACTGCAACTGAACACCAGAGCTATTAAATGTTTAATCTCACCTGTAAGACCGTGAACCACCAGGAAAAAGCCCTTATGGCAGCGTTTATATTACAAACAGCATTCACCCAGCTCAGTCCTCCTCAAACCAGTAGATCAGCTCCCCTACGCCGATGCAACAACTCTTGGTCTGTGTCAGTCTTGGGCTGGTTTCTGATGAGAAGGTGTTTCTACCAGCACCCTCAGTCATGCAGAACTCTGCTCCTTCGTTCATCTCAGAACCCAAATGTCAGTGCCCAAGGATGCTGCTGAGCTGCCTATAGGTATATCACACCTATATGCCATTTAATGCCATTTAAGACCCTCCCTGCTATTCCACCCAGCTCCCACAGGGCACCCATCACCAGCACATCCAGTGTCACCCCTGCCAGCTTCATGTGGCCGTTTCAGATACCCTGGGACATCCCAAATGACACCGAATGCCTAAATTCAGGCAAATGCATCCATCCTTTGTAGGTGCGGTGAATCCCACTCAGCCTTTACACTGCCTTTAGAAAAACAGTAACTCCTGGGAAAGAGCAGATTTGTCTGAAAAAGCAGCACTTTTCACAATCTCTGCAGATCCTGCAGTGCACAAGGTGAAGAGATAATGTGTCCTTTCCTATAGTTCCTCAAGATTTTGAAAGACCACTAAGTTTTATACAGTCCAATTAAAGCACAGCCTCAGATGAGAATAAACCCAAACTACATGCAAGAAATTGTTGTCACTCAAGGCCCAATTTGCTGCCTTGGGTTATTCTTTCTGCTGCGGTCCTCTTCTCAGAAAAGCTAAAACTATCAAAAAAAAAAATTTTCTTTGCCTATGATGAAGGAAAGTTATTTTTCTGAGCACTCAGAGTTGACTTTATTTTTAAAGGATTGCTTGATTAAATAGGAACCTATTAATATATTGAGTTTTCTTACTGCATACTAAAGGTCATTTCATGAAGGTTGGTGTTCCCTTATTGCAGTTTTTATGGAATGAAGAAAAACATTTATGGTGTATCAACAGTATACTAAGCTAAATAGCTTATTCCCTCTCACCCTGATGAGATACTTCTGCAGGGATGTTTTACAAAATGGCTTAAAAGGGCTCTGATCCATGCTCGTTGTGGCTCAGTGCTGGGTGGGAGCAGGACACTGAGGGCCAGGCATCAGCACCAGATGCAGCTGCTTCTTCACGGCTGTCCTGTCCAGGCAAACCGATGGTGATGGCTGTTGTGGCATCAGTGTCCCAGCAGAGCTGAGGTCTGATCCACAACTCCCATCCTACTCAGCTGGCATGGCTAGAGAGGTCTCCCACCCAAAAATCATGGGCTTTTATGGCTTCTGCGATGAACTCAAGTGATACTGCAAACCTAGTCCCTGTCATTATGTAGAAATAAATGTACAGGAATACAGAGGACAATCACTCAGGAAGACTGTTCTTCATCACCTTTGATTAGTCCATACCTATCAAAAAAGCAATTAAGTGTTTAATATTTTGGCTCCTGTTGAAGTCCCTTTGACTTCACACCTTTCAAAGGACTTTAGCATGTGCTTGGGGATAAGCACACATAGCAGTATGCATTAGCAAATTAATCACACACGAAACAGGGTGACGCTTTAATAAACATTTTAGTGAACCATGATTTTCCCTGAATCACTAAGGAAAATTCACTTCAGGAAAATCTCTACTCTCATGTAAAAGTGCAGTCATTGTATGCTTTGTTAGTGGAGCAGTGGAAGTGCCTTGTAAGAAGTATAAAGTAGTGCTAATAAAATCTGAATTAAAAGATCCAAATACTGGGACCCTAAATCACGGAGATGTCAACAGCTTGCTAACTCTCACTTTGCGCAACACATTTGAGAATACCCACATGGTTCCTTGAGCACAGCTGCTCTCCTACCCACAGCCCAGCTAAGCATCCTTTTCCCCCAGGGCTCCTTGTTTATAGCAGCCATAGGTTGAAGAGTGAGACCTACAGCTATTCACCTTCCCTGCAAACTTATGAGAAATTTGACAGGATATCCATCAGCTGGCACTGTTCTTCAAAGTGGAAAAAGATAGAGTGTTTTACCTTCCAACTATATAACTTTGCATAATAAAACTGTTTAGACTTGGAGATTTTTCTGATGAATGCCAAATGCTCTACAGCAGCAGCCTTCACCATCAGATCTAAATCATGCAGTTTAAATGAAAGCCTGCTTTCCAATTTATGCACTAACTTTACTTTTCCAGAATCAGAGAAAAAACCTGAACGCACTCTGCCTACAAAAACAGTAGTGCTGTGGTGTCTGGCAACACAACTCTATTCTTGTTGCATCTCACAGGTACCGCTTTTTTCCTCATGAAGTCATCGAAATGAAGACATTCCTCCAATTGCTTTAATTTTTTTTTTGAAGGTGTTTCAAAAGGCTTATTGCTTCAGGGTTGGTGTAGCTGCTTGCCATGCTGACTTCAGTTACTGTACTGATTTTCAAGAGGCACAAAGATTGTTAGACATTTAAAAAATATAATTAACATAACACATAACTAACACTACAAATTATCTTTGAGGCAAGACCACACTGTCTTACCACTGGAAGGCTCTTCAGGGCAGTACAAATCCTTATCCACTGTTCTGCAAATCCCACTCTGCTGGCAGCATGATGCTAAAACCAGTTATTTTCTGACTCCCACGTCTAACTTGGAGAGGAAAACTGCCTCACAGCTTTAGAGTTCCTTCCAGTTGTCTCCCTAATGTCCATCAACTGGCAAACCAGTACTGGAAAACCCATCAGCCAGCTGGAGTTGAGAGCTCAGAGACATTTCTGGAAAGTCTTTCTGCCCTGCTGAGATTCCCAGCACACTGAAAGATAACAGTTTCAGAAAACAAAATGCATTTCAGGGGGGTTTACTCTCTTGTCCCATTTCTAGTGTTCTTGAGGTGGGGCCTTCCACCTCTTTTTAGAGTCAGTGGTATTTTTAGGGAAGGGAGCAGGTTCTTGCTGAAACCTTGTTTTGCCAATTATCAGGCCTAGCACAAAGGACACAGCCAGCATAAAGATGAACCAATAACCAAATTGTGTTTGATACAAAAGGGTCAGTACATGGGTGAGCACTGGGGGTACAAACAAGTCAATCAGATTATACATAATGGACATCAATCCCACTAACCCTAACAACAACACCACACAACCAACAACAGGTGGGATAAATGGTGAAATGCAGTCTCCCATAGAAGGGACAGGAGACAACCAAGTCAACAAAACAAACACATCAGACCAAGGAAGCCACATAACAAATCCCTACACAGCCCACACTTACAAAAGCCAGACCTGACTGGAGCCCAGTCCCAGGGAGGCAGGAGGTCCTTCCACAACAGGGAACTCTGCACAGAACATCCACCTCACACACAGACACTGCCCCTGCCTGTAAGGGGTCCCAGCTTTTATCCCTCAGTGGACACCTGACCTTTGTTTACTTAATGCTGCACACCTGGGGCTCCTTTACCTGATGGCTCTGTCTGCAAGGCTGGAGCACCCTGGAGGGAAGCTTAAAGGGAAACTCACCCCCCTTTGGGAAGGGCTGTGGGAATCACCCAGATGTCAACCTTGATTTGGGGCTTGGGGTTGAAACTCCAGCGTTTCAAACCTTTCCCACACAAAGCACCATCTGCAAAGCACAAGCATTGAAGCCAAGTTCCCAGCATACTTAAATACAACAGGGGAGATTCTTACCATAATACAATGATGAAAACAACACCTTACATATCACATTTTGAACATCTCACATAGCAAGCTTTAGTTAGTAAGATCTCAAAGTGAGTTACAAAGTAGGTCAGTGACTGACAGATGGGGAAACAAGGCCAGCGAAGTGCTGCAACTTTTCCAAGGTCATACAAAAGGCCACTGTTACAGTCAGAAATGAAACTCAAGTCTACCAAACTGTTATCTAGTGCTCTTCCACCCAATAAATGCCTCTATCACTAGTCCACGTCATCTCCAAAGCTCATGACTTTTCAAAGTCCCCTGAGCGGGTACCAATATGGGGATAGCAATACTGGTGACATCAATAGTAGGAGAACAGCAACAGCAAGGACACTGGGCCAAAGAAACTGACTGGCAAAGTAAAAGGAGAACCTGTGCTTCCACAATTACCTTTGTGTGAGCTCTAATACACATGCATGGCCTTGAAGGCTCTCTGTATTTAAGTTTTCTGCTGAATCCTGCCCTTACAAAGTACCACAAAGACAACTCCAGCTCAAGGACAACTGAGCTCTGCTGGGACACCAGGTATTTCAGACTGGTGACCCACTTCTATTAAAACACTAAGCACACCCATCTCCCTGTCTTCAGTGGTATTTGGAGGACTCATTTCCCTGCATGACACCACTTCTCCTGTCGCCACCACATATGAGCAGTGTGGAGAGAGGTAAAGGCTTCACGAGCATCCCAAAATTGGTTTAACAACATCCAAGGCCAACTCTCACTATTTTTATTGGGAGCAGAGTTAGGCCACTACAGATAAATCCCGACCTAGTACTTTTTGATGCTTGCCTGCACTTGTCCTGACCAGAGACAGAGAGTGTCAGGAAATGGAATTTTTATTGCATTTCATAGTTCAGACATGGACACGGCAACTACAATAAAATCTACCATAACTGCTGATGCCGTCTAATAAAAAGGACTGAGCTGAAGATGGAGAGCTAAACCCAACATGACAGTGGGCCACACAAAAAAGAGGATTTTGTTCTGGACTCTCAGGAGAGAACACATATTTTCCCAATTGCATCCTCAGCAAATATCTCATCCAGTGCCTGTCCTGTACTGCTTTTGCCACCAAAAGCTTCACATCAGAACATGCTTGGCTATGTTAAAAGCTGACAAGCCCATCAACCTTACAGATACGGTAAGTGATGTTCAAAGATGACTTATCTTGACTGTTTTTCAGAAGGAATTTCATATCAAGGCTTCAGACAGATCTACAAGTTTACTCTGCATCCCTCCACGACCAAGGGCAGCCAAATATTAACCCAAAGGCTGCTTTTCTCCCTGTCTGGGAGCTTCAACACATTGCCAGACCCACCAACAATAAATTAAGAGAAAGACCAACATGGACACAGTGACTGATTCTTCCCTGAAACATGCTTTTTGGAATAAGCTGTATTAATCTAGATATTAAATTATGCAGATAGATGGTCATCCAATGTTCAAACTCTGCTCTCATTTATTTCAGAAAAATAATCAATATAATACCTTGCTGAAATCCTGTAATTTGTCCTTATAGACCAAGATACACCCAAGTATTCAGCAAGAGCCACAGCAGAAACAGATGCCAGCAGATGGTATCATCCTGAACAAAATCAATTAAGGACATATACAATATGTCAAAAGTGCAGCTACAAAAACACAGTGTAGACCTCTACATCTGTTTCTTAATGAAGCCATGAGTATTTGACAGCCAACAAACCACAAAATAAAGGCTGCAGCAACACCAATAATAGACAAGGAAATACTGTACGTATTCAGATTCTTCAACAGTCACCAGAAAATACAAGATGTTGAGCAGAAACTGAGTAACCAGATACTGGAAGTCCATATGTCATGCATAAATGTAGCAAAAATATAAGCATACGAGTTTTCAGTATCACAGATTTTGTAAGGACTGTGATTTGCTCAGAAATTATAGTAATGGGAGTCATATGGCAATGTTAAGTTAAGAAATACTATTTTCTTCCATGACACAATCCTCTGGTATATTTAAAAGGCTGCTGGGAAGCCTGTCACCTTGTCTGAAATAAAAACGCTCACAATTCCCTAAAAGCTGTTTATGACATCTCTGTTGAGAACCCGGTGACACACAACATTAGAGGCATAATGAGATATGCAGATAGGTATGCCGATGGCATCTTGTAGACTATATAAAACACAAATGGACTGAGGGAATCCCAGAGTTACTTGTACAGGGAGCAAAAATCTTACATCCTTGAGTTCCCCAGGGAGAAGATGAGAGGTGCAAACTTTTCACAGGGGAGAAAAAAATAACCTCTTCTGTGCCACAGCTTCATTACACTGTGCTGCTCAAGCACATTTGAAGTATGGGGACTCATTTAGGGAGGAAAAGGGTAAGAGCAGTGAATTCCTACTGCTGAAGGTGACATTTAGTGTCCACTGCGACAGTCCCTGTAACTTGTTGTTATCAGTGGTTTGCTGCAGATACCAGTTGCTACAAACAGGGACGGGACCATCCCAGCCCCAGTCTGCTGCAGCGTGATGAAAGGTGTGGTATTAAAATAGATGATCGTATCACCTCTGTGTACAATGCTTGTTCTTTGACTCCTAGAAAACGCATACCAAGTTTCTTGTATATTTTCTGCCAAATAAATAAAATATTCAGAAAGAATGACATTAAGTGTTAATAAGGGCTGAGGGCCAGGCTTCCTTAAGGACCCTGGAACAATAATACAACCTTAGCACTAAGTGAAAAACACACTGTATATCAGAGCAACGCATCATTCATTTTTACCAAGGTCCTGACGACAGTCTCATTAGACCAGAGATGGATAAATGACAAATGCTCTGGTGAATAATGTCACTCTGGGCCATGTAGGACTTCATCCAAACAGTACCACTGAAAACAGATGACTGTGTAGGGATTGTAAGGATAAAAGGATAAGGCTTTAAAAATTACATTCCGGGGGGAAAAAAAAAAAAAAAAAAAAAAAAAAAAAAAGCCCAACTGACTTATCTGTTGATTCATAGCATCTATGGAATGACAAGAAATAAAACTTCTTGTACTTTGTAACTCTCCTCTTCCCCCACCTCCTTTTTGGACGACTATGTAATGACCTGTACCGTGTCATTAAGGAACTTCATCAGCACATCCCTGCAAACAACTGGGCTGGCAGAAGATGCAAACCACCCCATGGGACACGCTCAGCCCCTTCCTCTTCTGCCCTGGCATTGCAACCAGTTTCTCCACAGCCTTGTAACTTTATATTGATGTTTGAAACCTGAGCGTAAGGAGAATAAAGTGCTGCTATTCCAGCGTGCTGCCAAGTAGTATGGGCTTTTCTTGACTCCCAAAGGAATATCTCCAAGCTGTGCACATCAAAGGCAGAATTTTACAGTCACTATGCACCGCTACAAATGATTTAAGAGAAAATCAGAAGAGAAACAGGCCTGGTGTGCTTTTGCATGCTATCCTCTGACTTCGGGAAGATCTATTCAGAGCATGAAGCCAACACATGAGAAGATCTCAAGGAAGACATTTTACAGGCACCTTCCAAAGCCAGAACTGTTTCTTGAAATATCTTTACCACCTGTACCCCTACCTTCCATATTTTGCCTTAAAGTACCAGAATATCTAAGCCACTGTTATATCCCAAGGGGTATTACTTAGATAATAGCAGAAAATGGAATTGATTACAGGAACTAATGTACCCACCACCACAATGACATTAGCAGGTGGGGTTTTTATTGACACAACTTTCAAGCCATAAGCGTACAGCAGCAGAGGGCAACAAGTAGTTGCCATCACTCCGCAACCAGTGATGCAGACTGGAATTAAATGTGGTCACCCCATCTATGGAGGGGAATCCCTCACAGGCTACCCGAGACAGACCTCCTACCATCAGTTATTTAATTCACCCTCCAGTTCCTGTGGTCAAGTTGGCACCCAAAAAGCTCTAACAGACTCCATCTGCTCCGAACTGCCTTCACCACATGAAAGGTGTTTTATCTAAAAGCCCTTAACTGACCCGAAGGAAGATGCTTTGCTGTCTTCCAGCTGTGCTCCCCAGCTGTGCACACCTGTGGGATGTGACTACATCACTGCACCCAGCCAAGGGGGTTGTGCAGGATTTAGACAGGAGATGGAAAGTGGTGATTCAGTGCAGCAGAGGTAATGTGGGGATGGAGGAGAAGAGAAGAGGGAAGGACCATCACGCTCTTAATTCTTATCTGACTGGGTTCACCCTCATTAACTAATTGAATGAGGGGGCACCGCAGAGTTACTGTTTAAAGCTTAGGCACAGTGAGCATTTTCCTTCCGATATTTAAGAGGACCTACCAGAAGTGTGTCAGAAATTGAGTTAGAGGGCTGCTGGGGATATGTGGCATCACGGAGCCAAGACTGCCTCTGAGACCCTTCTGTGGTCTCCAGTCACAAGCTGAGCAAGATCAAACACTAAATTTTAACCCCCTTCCATCACTGAAAGCAGCTGACTGGTGAACAAGAGTAAAAACACAGAGCTATTGGTTGGACCCAAGTCTTATCTCAGTAGGAGGAAGGACACAACAAGGCATCAGAAAGCATCCGTCAAGAAGTCACTGCATAGACAAAGGCATTTAGAAATCAGCTAAAGACTGTTTGCAACCAACAACAAATACCTCCTCATCTCTGGGGATATCCTCATACTGAATTTTGGATTAGACCCTTTATTAAGGATAAAGAAGCTTAGGTGATGTAAGTAGGCATGACTCTCCTGGCTTTGCCTAAATGTAAGCCAAATATTAAGAGAAATGCAAACTACAGAATAAATTAACAATGTTCATAATGGTTTTTACCGAATGGCACAGGTCATTCTCTATGCATTTATTAATGAAGCCAAACAGCATGTTGTGTGGCAAGAAACTCGCATCATATAACATTATATATCACTATATAAATAGTATTTTTAATGTGTGGATATATATATGCATTATATAGATATGCACATAGACACTATATCTACATACATATATATATATATATATATATATATTTATGAAGGGCTCCTACACCTTCCTCATAACATGGCAATACAAGATAAAGATGTCATAGCATCATAGTATCTCCAGAGCGAATACTGGCACTGAAGCTGTTGATCATTTTAGAGGCCCTTGATTGAAGTGACTAAGTGTTGCCTGGTGCAATGCACAAAGGACCCATCTCTGTGAATTTTTGCAGCTGTGTATCTCATGAAGAAGCAGGGGGACCTAGCTGACTCTAGAGTGAATTAGGCTAAAAGCACCCTATTTAGATGAGTCTTTCTTGGCATTCACCTGTAGCTGAATCCCATTGCTCTGCTTTGCCCCAGAGCAATCCCTTTTGGCTTTCCTCCAGTGCAGCTCCACTCACCTGCAGAAGCAGCATGCTCTCAGCTTTAGTTCTCATTATGTTCTCTTTCAGCAGTGCCAGAAGGGTACATGCTTGCTTTCTGGACACAAATCGTCTCAGCTGTCAATCAGGAATCCTAGACTCACTTTCTTTTCTGTCCATTAAATGTATAAGATTCATCAGAGAAACATATTCAGTGGATTTGCCTACAAAGCCTTGTGAGATTTTTTTTTCAGGGTCTCTCTCTTAAGGGCATAGGATTTATGTCACAGATTTTATGTCCACGGCATAAACTGCAAGGCTATGGTCAGGAAAACTAGTCAGTAAATTACTCCAGACACACCTTAACACACCCAAGAGCAGAAGCCTCCCTGCAGCTTGCAGTACCTGTGTTGTCCTGTGTCTACATGCTTTTGCAAATCCTGTTTTTTTCAGCTCATTTCTTGGTACATTCTCCCCCAACATCTAAATATATAGCCTTCCACTTCCAAAAAAGCATAGGCCATAAGTCAAATCTATGACATGAGAAATTTCCTTTCTTTCTAAGTTATTCCTTTTGTGCCCCAGCGCCTGGGTCGTTCGGCCAATAGGAGTCACACCATTATTCTGCTCCATAAATGTTCCTATCTAAGCATCTTTTCATGGTGCATCAAGCAACTTGGCTAACAAGCCACATGTTGTTTGCTTCCCTCTTCTCTCCCTAAAGAAAGGCACACAGGAACAGCAGGCTTCTAGTAGGGGTTTTTGTGTTGTTTTTGCTTGTTTTTTTTTTTCACATTTGGGAGAACTTTCTGTTGGGAAGGAAAGCTTGTTTTCTTTGTAATATTTGGGTTGCTATGCAATTATTCTAGAGAAGGTGTCTCAAAACACCATAGCTTGGACTCAGAGAAGGAGGTGGTGTTCCTATGATGATCATCATCAGCTCATGGAGAAGCTCAACAGTGTCAAATTTTCCCCACGAAAAATGTTTCATCTCTCGAACAAATTAATTACACCCCTATGGCAAGAAATCCCATTAATGGCAGAGGTGTGAGGCTGATGATGATCTCAGTTTTATATAGTTTTTAAGATATCTCACGTCCCAGCTACAAAATGTCCCAAAGTAAAAGATGAAGCCTTTGAATTTCTTCAAGTACTCTGCAAGAAAAGAGAGTAGGGAGCACAAAACAAGTTTAATATGCTCACAATATCTTCTGCCCTTGACAGCACACACCAAGCACTCTGCTGTGCCTGAAATTTCCAAAAGCTGCAGGTTTCATGGCTGGGCATATTGTACTGATTTACTTACGCTGAGACGCAGAAGAAGACAAGAGGGAGCAGTGGGAGGAAATCTCCAAGCCAACTCAATGTAACAATGCAGGATTATTCAGGGATGCTCTGGCAGTCTCTCTCAACTACAGCTAAATTTGATTAGCAACCTGTGCCTTCCCCAGAGGAGTTTTCCACGTGGCTGCAAATCGTCTACATGCTCTTCTCCCCTCCTCTCAGCTCCCTTCTATGTTGTTTGGGTTTTTCTATGTGATTTTGCTTTTCCCCCAGTTTTTCATCCAATAGTTTCCCTCATTTCAGGCCTTGCCCATCACAGGGTGGCAGGGTCACAGTTAATGAGTTGGGTTGGGAAGTTGAAGCCTGGTCCCTTGAATTATTTAAACTAGGATGGGAGGATGAAATCCTGCTGGGATCCCACACTGCCCCAAGAACTGCCTAGTCTTCTCCAGCTCTTTATAGCTCTGGGAAGTCCTCAATTCCTCTGAGCATCTGTGAAACAACACTGCAATAAAGCGCCCGCACTGTTACCAATAGCATACAGACAACATTTTGCATCTTCGAACCTTAACTAGTAAAAACTAATTACATGTGATGATGCTGGGTGAATCACTTATAAATAAATACACTTTGAAGACATTGGTGCTGACACAGTGCCCGTTATTAAAAGAAGCAGGATGGTCCACTGCATAAGGCAGGAGTTAAGATTCAGGCTCAGCTCTGAGTTTACAAGTGACACACTTTCTTGTCTTTAAAAATGTTCACATTTTCGTCTTATTTATTTAGATTATAAGTTCTTCTGGGTACAAATAGTCTTTTACTCTGATGTTTGTAATATCCCTAGCTCAAAAGTTCCTGGTCTCATCTGAGGCCAATAAAAGGCATAGTAATAAAATCCCCAAATATTTTAGACCCTTCATATTTCACTTGCTAGTGTCCAACCCTCAAATACACACTGGCTTTTCAACCTTTGCAAATCTTTACATTTAAGCACAGCTATGCTGTTTTATTTCATACTACTCTCAAAAGCCCATCCATTTCTGTGACCAGGCGGACACATTTCTCAATTGCATGGGACATCAGGCAGGCAGACAGGCGGGTTTTAAATACACTGGTCAACTGGAAGATGCCAACTTCACAGAATGACTCTGCAGCACTGCGTGGTACTGTCTTAAGGGAGATACCTATCACATCAGAAGAAACCCTCCTTCGTTGCTCCTAGGAAGACCTTCAAACCTTCACACCCACCGCTGATAATCAAGGATGCTATTACCCTCTGAACTGCCACGCCAACTCCCACCAAAACAAACATGGAGGTTAAAGGCTCCCAGATCTCGGACTTTCCACGGGCCCTGGCTTCACTCTGCACCCATGAGCCACGGATGAAATTTCTAGGTCCTCTGTACTCTGACAACTGAACACTGAGTGTAATTCTCAAATTCTGGGTGCTCAAGCTTGAAAGAACATACCTTCAAATACTCAACCTAAATTAGGAAGATCATTAACAGCAGGACAATGAGAAGAACCCACAGTGACCAGAGAGTGCAAAAGCAAAGAGTCTAGGGGAGAGATGCCACAGTGCTGCACCTTATTGATGCTAATGGTAAATGCTTGTGTTCGTTTGCATCATTAAAAGCACCTCCTTTTGGTTCCTCCTGTAACCTGCAAGTAGACTGAAACTGTTTAGTTTATCTCCCATTGGGAATATAAAAAAATCAAAACAGAAATCCAAATAAATCCTCAATACACCTAAGCTAGAAAGTTTTCTCTCGCATGCTTCTTACCCTTTCAACTCTTGAAAAAGGTATTTTAAGAAGTATCTTCATGGCTATGTAGTCCACTTGTCCGAAACTGTTGATGATTAAATATGATATATGATACTGCCCAGGAAAAGAGCAAGCAAAATCAGTCCTCTGTTGTTACAGAGGATCTCCAGCCCTGTGCTCAGCTGTTCCACACAGATCAGATCCAAAAGCGAGCTTCCCAGTAGCTTTTTCTTAGCACATCCAGTGTTAATTTAAAAAAAATAAAAAATAAAATAAAAAAATAAAAAAAGCTTTTTAACTCTGCCAAAAATTCTGCTAAAGAGTATTCTTTTAATATAACCTCATACAATCTGTTTGGTGAGTAATTCTGGCGTAAAATTCAATACACAGCTTTCAACATGAAAACATCAGTGAAGGGCCTTGAAAAGTTTATTAACAATCTGTTATTTATAGTTTTCATTTTAAAAAATGATTGATGCAACATTCAGAGGAAAATTATAGGAACCGCCAAGTCAGATAACAAAAAAACCATAACAGTGTTTGATAGGAAGGTTTTAAGGAACAGTGTGATTTCTAGAAAAAAGAAATATGCTGATTGCTAAGCTATTTGTCATTCAAGAACAGCCCAATCACACACATATGTTTGCAAATTATTGTTATTGTTGTTAATTATTATTTACAGAAAAGTGCTGAAATGCAAGGTGGTTTGAATTACAATGAAAATGACAGAACACCGCCCCAAGGAACTTTTAATCCCTCCTTTCACTCATTACCTGTTTACTAACAGTACCCGTTTAGTTCCAACTTGTTTTCATGCTTCCTAAAATGACTAGAAAATTAGGTCCTATTAAGTAATCCTCAATATAAACTGTGACTCACCATTTAAGTGAATACCATTACTGGCAATAAATTCAGAATCCTATTATAAATGCTTGTTATTGTCAAGCAAACCAAAACAATGCAACTTTATTCAATATTAATTGTATCCTTGGATGTTTGAAAGGATTAAATAACTCCAACCAACATTCTGCACGTAGTCAGGAGAATTGTGTGTGAAGGGCAACAAAAATAATTGAGGTCAGTCACCAAGGTAGAGAGAAAAAGAGACAAAAAGGAAGGAAAAAATATATAAAGAGATATTTCAGCTTCTATGTGAAAGCAGATGGAGGGTGAAGGAAGCAGACAGGCTGCTCCAGATGGCGGGAGCGGCAGAGAAGAAGGCTCTCACACCCACTGTGTTGTGGCTGTGATGGGAAGAATAGACTTTTGGTTAAAGGATTACTACAGGACTCCAAAGAATTGGGTTCATCTCCATCCACCGCCTCTCCACCAGGTCTTCAGACCCTCTGGGTTTTGCTTGCAATGAGTTTTAGGGTGTCAGTTACCTCTGTGGCTGACAAAAAATATCAATATTTTTATGCATGCCTTGCCCTCAGCTCATAGCTACACAAAGAGCAGTTGTGGATTTGGTACTGGCTATATTGAGGCCCTGAGCAGTAATACTGACTCATGGCCTAGGCACAGGCTTTCCTAAGCCCTGTGCAAAAAATAGTGGGGGAAAAAATCAAATACCCTATTCTAACCCTACCTGTCACCTTGCTGGTCAAGCACACTTCTTGGTTGCACAGGCATGCAGGTGAGTAGGTATCCTCCAGCAGCAGGGAGCTCAGTCAGAACTAAGATGTATTTGAAAGAGAACAGCCATGGAAAGAGAGACAAGGCAGGGCAAAAAGAGGTGAGGCATCAAAACTAGTAGAAAATAAGGCTCATGAAGGAAGTGTGAGCACGTATTTGAGCTGACAATACAGCAAACTGGGCCTCTCCAAAATTACATGTTTACCTGAAAGCTTTTGATTATTGAGTATTTCAGAATCTTATTTTTAGACGATTAAAGAAAATTGACCTTTATGCTACTGTTGCCCCAAATGGGCACTGTCCAGAATCCTCTCCATCAGTCTTTAAATCCATTCGCCATCTTGGTTTTCTTTTTTTCCCATTTCAAACCCAGCTGAATGCACAAACCTGTTATTTTCTGTAACTGTTCAAGGGAGACCAATAATCTACTTCACAAGATACTACAATTCACCTTGCAAATAGTAGGGACTCATTATCTTTAAGCCTGCAAGAACACACTGGATAGTGAACCATGCCACAGGATAACAAACAGGATTACTTAGTTTAAAAAAAATGTGTCACCTTAAAGTCATCCTAACAGTGTTTTTCTGCTTGTCCTATGTAGAGAGCACAAACTAAAACATCTGAGTTGTTTCACAGCATTAAGTTAAACATTAATACCTGGACTTTAGCTTTCACTCCTCCTCGCACAGATGCTAGAGAGGTGCTGTAGGTACCATGCACCTCCCAGCACAAATTATCCCTAGCCCCACGTGGTTTTGATGGTAAGATTCCCAGAGTCGCAGATATTAAGGTCAGAAATGATCATGGAACATCTTCCTCTGTAAACATGGACAAGAAGCTCTTTCCTGGTGACTCCTGCATGAAGCCTGAGAGTTTTCAGACGGCAAAAGGATTCTCCCAGCAAATCATCCCAGAGGAGATGGAAAGCACTTGCCTGCACAGTTTGCCCCAGTGGTACATCAACCTTCTCCTTGAAAACATGGGCCTTAACTTCAGCACTTTCGGAAACTGAAGATATTTTTTAACATGAAGTTTCTTTAATGTAAATTTAACAAAAAAAAAAAAGAGAGAGAAAAATACTAAACTGAGAAAAAGATGAAATAGTATAACAGAGTCACTGCTGCCTCGCTGGGGTGTCATGAGAGAGAGGCAGAAATTACTGGTAATGTCAGCAGAAACATGAAAATCAGAAAAACTCTTCAGTATTCACTGAAGGGGGCGGGGGATATGGAGCCAGGGGAAGCACAAAGATCAACATGGTTCTTTATGTCTTGAGAATTTCCAAAATCAGAAGTGAAAAAAAAAAATGGGTTAACTTGCATGATGCCTCAAGTTAAATGACTAAACAGTGATGATTTGTTGTGCTGAATCCAACACAAGTGGTTTTGGCACCCAGTTGGTGAGAAGGGAAGATGTTTGACCAGAGACAAACAAATCTTGAGCCTACTGGTACCTCCCAGCACCTCTCCTCTACATGGCAACTCAAATGCATGGGGCACCTCTGCCAGGACCTGTCCTTACACCAGCATCTTCTCCTGGTAGAACTCAAGTCTGACTGCCTGGCCCGAGGCACGTCACCTCCATTAGCCTTGTCCTGCATGAAGGTCTGAGCCACCAAGAACTGATGAGAGCATGAGGCGGACCAGCGCATGAAAAGCCTGAGTGTCAGTGTGAGATGGCCTGCGGGGGAAGGTACCATGAAGCATGTGAGAGGACAAAAACACAGGAGACAGCACGTAAGAGTTTATGACAATGTGTGTGTGTGTATCTCTGTGTGTGAGAAAGAAAACAGATGTGAGAACAGGACGTGGCGTGGCTTCATTTCACAGCATGAATGAGCACGTAGGGGTGCGCAGAAGAGTCATGAGGAGCTCCAGGAGCTCACCAAATGGCGTAAGAGTATGGAAGAGGCACAGGGCACAGATGAACCAAAAATTACAGTAAAGCCCCCGAGAAAAACAGAACCGCCTCTAAGTTTCCTCTATACTGTATTTTAGGAAAGTACTGGATGCATCATTGAAACGTGTTTGTCTTCCCTTCCAGCTGTTACTATGTTATGGCTATATCCATGCAACTCCCTGTGTTATCATTACTAAGCTTTAAAGGAATCTACTGCGTCATTTTTAAGGACAGCACCAATATTTCCATAGTTACTAAGCCCGAGCCTTTCTAAATATTCTAACTTCATCTTAACTCTGATGTCAATAATACCTAATGACAGATACCTTAGAAATGCGGGGCTGATCCGATTAGGAAGACCAAATGATTGGAGGCTTTCCTCTTTGGATGGTGGATGATCTGGTGTATCTTATTACTTCTCAGAATGTCAAAATCTAAGTTTTAAAATGCCTTAGACATAGTATCATTTAAATATGGAGAAAAAAATATATACTTCAGTGATCACTCATCCTCTTATCAGATTCCTGCTTTTGTGAAACTTATCTCTTAAGGGCCAGGGCAGAAATCCCCCTCTCCAGGCAGGTCTGCAAATTGAGTAGAGCTACAGTAGGTGAATTTGTGGAGATTTAAAAAAATAAGCATTCAGACAGATACTCTTCTTCCCTCAAGCTTATTTGCCTTGACTTGGAAGGGACTCCAAATTGAGTCAGCTGAGGATCTGGCCCACTGCTATGATTTTGTTTTATCCTTGTTTTACTTTGCGTATTTCTTCCTAGATACTTTTTCAGGATCTGTAATTTCACTTTCAATGATTCAGTAGTGAACAGGTCCAGTTTCAAGAGTAGGCCCCCACTGAACCTGCATATAGTGTGGTTCTCTCCTGTGTTACTGCAGTTCTACATGGACTGGCACCACCAAACTGGAACAGCCTAAGGTCCATTATATATTTTATGGATAATAACATATAGAATATGCTTTATATATTTATATTTTATTTATAATATATTCTATTTTCTTGATTCATATTACCAAAATATTTTGTTGACACTCTGGTACCCAAGAGGTTGCAGCCACAAACTATGATTGCAAATGCTTAGGGACTGCATAAATACAGAACAGGGTAAATACAGGTTTGGGTACCGTCCTGCTTCAGGAGAACACTATTGCCCACCAGCACTGAGCAGAGATATCAGCACAGACCTCAGCCACCAAAGGAAACAATTCTCTGGATGGAAAAGTTTGCTTTCTTACATCTAGAGGTGATGTTCAATTCAGGATGCCTATTTCAGTATCAATGTGGCTGGACATGAGTTACAGAGGCTTGTAAATAATTAATTCCAGCCCTGGAAGAGAGAGCTGGGTACTCATTAGAGGTTCCTTGAAGCCCAAATGATATAATGATTAACTGAGTTAGGATCTTTTTAATAATTCCAGCAATTTCAACTCTCCCATGTTAAAGATCTGCTGAAAAGCTTTTACTCAGATGAAAGACTCCTTTCAGAGAACAAATCGTTAATATACACACAGATTTAACATTCACAAATCAATGCACTTGAAATAAAATATGTTTTTAAAGTTTCTCTTTCACTTTCTTCCCTGATTTGGGGGTTTAGTGCTTTTCTTTCTCTAATCAATTTTACCAATGGCAGTTAAGACTGCTGCATGAAAAGGGGCCGTTTTCCTGTTAAAAGTGCTTTTAGCACTTTGGCATCCTTAAATGGAACGTGACAGAGAAATGCAAAACACAGCTACCACACTCATCCAGTGCAGCTCATCTGACACACCAGGTTCTTCACTCCAAGCCCATCCATGCTAGAGAAAAATCTATTAGATGGTGAGATCAACCGCTGGATGTCCAACCCAGTTCAGCATTAATGTGCAGGAAGGATCAAAGCAGATTTTATCCCTGCTCCTAAGTAACACCAGAGGAAAACATTTTTGTCCAGCTGCTGTAAAGGTATTTAAACTTTTGCTTAATTCCTATTGAAGTACTTCCCTATCAATAACTGAGAAAGTGTCCCATCATTTGGAGTCCTGCACCTTATAACTGCCTCTTGAGTCAGTGAACAGACTTTCATTGCCTTTAGTGGGAATGGAACAGGTACTTTAAAGATTTGCACAGCGATGGCCCAAATTTTTTAGAAGTTTCACACCCTGTTAAATCACACCAGAGCTGGCAGGAGCTGCAGGTGCTGTGCTGATGGGCAGACAAGGACAGAACCAAAACTCGGATTCAGATCTTCTAATTAACAGACTGCTCTCCAAAACTAAGAAATGCACAACCAGAAGACAACTGATGTGTAGGCTGTTAAATGCACACACATTCATAATTGATGTGGCTATGTCTGGAAAAGAAAACAGCTCTATTTTCTTTATATAGGTCCAGGTTTGTAATCCAATAATTTTAATTATCTAAAATCTTCTAGACTGACTGTTAAATCAAGTTTAAAAACTTCAGAGCTTCCACCCTCATCAGAAAGGACTTACTAACCAAACTGTCAGGCTAAGACAGTGGCAAATAGTTTGAGACACTAATTGGCCATATTTAATTAATTTAATTTGCAACAGCCATGCTAATATGCATAACTATTAACTCTGACCAACTTTACCTTCCTTGGGACCTACACCTGCTCCTATTAACATCAGTGGGATACGGATCAAGGCCACCATTCTTTCTGGACTTCTTCGGTGGTACAAACTAACCCTTGCAGATGGCTTCATGCACAGCAACCAGGGAGATGATAGCTGTATAATGGAAACCACAGCGAACTGTCCTGCTGCTCTAACGAATCTCTTTGCATTAAGACTTTCCTCCCCGATACCCCTCCGCTCAGGAAGGGAACCGCACGCCTCAAGTGACAAGCAGGGACACGTCTCTCCCAGTATGAAATTCTGACAGCAGAAACTCGGTGAAGGTGACAAGAATACACCATAACACTTAGCTCTTACGCTGCACTTTGCTTCTTCAAAGACCTGGGCAGACATTAATTTGATTTGCTAAGTCTGTGTTTTTCTGAGGGCTACGCTATCTCCTCATCACAACAGAGTTGCGTGACCCACCTCCATATTAAATGCCCAGCCTGATTCTTACTCGCGGTTTGTTCATAGGAAACCAGGGAGCCCGTGAACCAGAAATACTCTGTTTATAGAGAGCCCTCCCTTGGAAGCAGAAAGAAACTGAAATATTACAGTCAAAACTTGTTCAACCGTATTTTGGAAGTGGCACGCAGAGTATGAGAAGCACTACGTGGGATTAACAACGCTTCGTTTTGAGACACGAGTCGCAATTAAAGCAGGGGCACACAGTAACAAAGAGCCTTCCCCTCACAACTGAACTTTCATTTCAACGTGTATACATACAGCAGCCCATATGCTGACTTCCTTCAGCACTCCCGGCTCTCTACCTCTACAATATCCTCTAAGAAAAAAATTTGTTTTAACAAAAATAAAACTCTCCGCTCAGCCAAAAAAGCATCAGCCTGCACCCCGCTCCCTTGCACCATCTGCGCATGTTTATTCTCAGCCTTCTGAAAAAAAAAAAAAAAAAAAAAAAACTTTATGCCCCGCCACTATAAATAACAGAAATAAACCCCAACAACTGTTAAGCATCGTAGCTAAAACACATCCAATCCACTCCGATTATTTCTGCTCGTCTGTCCACGAATAGATGCAGCCATCGGCTTTAGGGGAAAGCGTGCAAGTCAGACCGCATTTATTTACAGTTCACTATCAAGAAAAAGCCTTTCCCCGTCTGCTCATTCTATGAATATTTTAAAACACTTCCCCCCCCCCTTTTTCTTTTTTTTTTTTTGAGGGGTGAGGGGGGGGTGTTAGCCCAGCTCCTGCCCCACAGTTATATTTTTCTCCGTGTTTCCAGATCGCCCCGACTTCTTGCTCGGATGGCTGAGCGGGGCGCGGAGCAGCACCGAAGGGTGCACACGCGAAAATACACACACAGACACAGACACGCACACGCACCCACCCGCGGAGCGACCCGCGCATCCCCGCGGGGAAGGGACAGCGCCGCCCCCCCACCCCCCCGGCCGCTCCCCGCCACCTACGTCCCCAGCGTCTCCTTGAACTCGAAGATCTTCTTG